>NW_027620637.1:0-25000 GCF_964198595.1 Lampetra fluviatilis | reverse complement strand
CCACACACACACTCACACACTCACTCACACTCACCCACACACACACACTCACCCACCCACTCACTCACACACTCACTCACTCACCCACACACACACCACACACACACTCACTCACACTCACCCACACACACACACTCACCCACCCACTCACTCACCCACCCACTCACTCACCCACACACACACTCACCCACTCACTCACACACACACTCACCCACACTCACACACTCACTCACACTCACCCACACACACACTCACCCACCCACTCACTCACACACTCACTCACCCACACACACACTCACACACTCACACACTCACCCACACACACACTCACACACTCACTCACTCACTCACCCACACACACACTCACCCACCACTCACTCACACACCACTCACTCACCCACACACACACTCACACACTCACTCACCCACACACACACTCACACACTCACACACTCACCCACCCACTCACTCACACCACTCACTCACCCACACACACACTCACCCACACACTCACTCACCCACACACACACACTCACCCACCCACTCACTCACACACTCACTCACACACTCACTCACACTCACCCACACACACACTCACCCACCCACTCACCCACACACTCACTCACCCACACACACACTCACACACTCACACACTCACCCACACACACACACTCACCCACCCACTCACTCACTCACACTCACCACACACACACTCACTCACCCACACACACACACTCACCCACCCACTCACTCACACACACACACTCACACACTCACTCACACTCACCCACACACACACACTCACCCACACACACACTCACACACTCACTCACACTCACCCACACTCACACACTCACTCACTCACACTCACCCACACACACACACTCACCCACACACACACTCACACACTCACTCACACTCACCCACACTCACACACTCACTCACACTCACCCACACACACACACTCACCCACCCACTCACTCACACACTCACACACTCACCCACTCACTCACTCACACACTCACTCACCCACACACACACTCACACACTCACTCACACACCCACTCACTCACTCACTCACTCACACTCACCCACACACACACTCACCCACCCACTCACTCACACACTCACTCACCCACACACACACTCACACACTCACTCACACTCACCCACACACACACACTCACCCACCCACTCACTCACACACTCACTCACCCACACACACACTCACACACTCACTCACACTCACCCACACACACACACTCACCCACCCACTCACTCACACACTCACTCACCCACACACACACTCACACACTCACTCACACTCACCCACACACACACTCACCCACCCACTCACTCACCCACCCACTCACTCACACACCCACACACACCCACACACCCACTCACTCACACACTCACTCACCCACACACACACTCACACACTCACTCACACTCACCCACACACACACACTCACCCACCCACTCACTCACACACTCACTCACTCACCCACACACACACTCACACACTCACTCACACTCACCCACACACACACTCACCCACCACTCACTCACACACTCACTCACTCACCCACACACACACTCACACACTCACTCACACTCACCCACACACACACACTCACTCACACACCCACACACCCACACACCCACTCACTCACACACTCACTCACCCACACACACACTCACACACTCACTCACACTCACCCACACACACACTCACCCACCCACTCACTCACACACTCACTCACCCACACACACACTCACACACTCACTCACACTCACCCACACACACACTCACCCACCCACTCACTCACACACTCACTCACTCACCCACACACACACTCACACACTCACTCACACTCACCCACACACACACACTCACCCACACACACACACTCACCCACCCACTCACTCACACACTCACCCACACACACACTCACACACTCACTCACACTCACCCACACACACACACTCACCCACCCACTCACTCACACACTCACTCACCCACACACACACACTCACCCACACACACACTCACACACTCACTCACCCACTCACACACTCACTCACACTCACCCACACACACACTCACCCACCCACTCACTCACACACTCACTCACCCACACACACACTCACACACTCACTCACACTCACCCACACACACACACTCACCCACCCACTCACTCACACACTCACTCACCCACTCACACACTCACTCACACTCACCCACACACACACTCACCCACCCACTCACTCACACACACTCACTCACCCACACACACACTCACACACTCACTCACACTCACCCACACACACACTCACCCACCCACTCACTCACACACTCACTCACCCACACACACACTCACACACTCACTCACACTCACCCACACACACACTCACCCACCCACTCACTCACCCACACACTCACTCACACACCCACACACCCACACACCCACTCACCCACACACACTCACTCACTCACACTCACCCTCACCCCCCCTCACACCCACCTCACCCCCCACCCTCACCCTCCCCCAGTACTCGCTCAAGCTAGCCAAGGGCGACTACAGCTACTCACCCACACACTCACCCCCTACCCTCACCCCCCAGTACTCGCTCAAGCTGGACAAGGGCGACTACAGCTACTCACCCACACACTCACCCTCTACCCTCACCCCCCAGTACTCGCTCAAGCTGGACAAGGGCGACTACAGCAACTCACCCTCACCCACACACTCACCCCCTACCCTCACCCCCCCAGTACTCACTCAAGCTGGACAAGGGCGACTACAGCTACTCACCCACACACTCACCCCCTACCCTCCCCCAGTACTCGCTCAAGCTGGACAAGGGCGACTACAGCAACTCACCCACACACTCACCCTCTACCCTCACCCCCCCCAGTACTCGCTCAAGCTGGACAAGGGCGACTACAGCAACTCACCCTCACCCACACACTCACCCTCTACCCTCACCCCCCCAGTACTCGCTCAAGCTGGACAAGGGTGACTACAGCAACTCACCCTCACCCACACACTCACCCCCTACCCTCCCCCAGTACTCACTCAAGCTGGACAAGGGCGACTACAGCTACTCACCCACAAACTCACCCTCTACCCTCACCCCCCCAGTACTCGCTCAAGCTGGACAAGGGCGACTACAGCTACTCACCCACAAACTCACCCTCTACCCTCACCCCCCCAGTACTCGCTCAAGCTGGACAAGGGCGACTACAGCTACTCACCCACACACTCACCCTCTACCCTCACCCCCCCAGTACTCGCTCAAGCTGGACAAGGGTGACTACAGCAACTCACCCTCACCCACACACTCACCCCCTACCCTCCCCCAGTACTCACTCAAGCTGGACAAGGGCGACTACAGCGTGCGTCTGCAGCTGCGCCACGACTCGCCGCTTGAGCTGGAGCGTCTTCGCGACGCGCCGCTGCTCATCGCCCACCGGCTGGGCTCGCAGCTGGCGCTGGAGGCCCACCCGTCGCACGCAGCCGCGCTGCTACAGGGGGGGGCCCGCTCAGCCGCTAGGGCCGCTGGCGGGGTGGGAGGGGGTGGAGGCGGGGGAGGGGGGGGTGGGGCGGGCGGGGCGGCGGGCACGACGACCACACTGCCGCCCGGACACGGGCAGGCGCTGTTCTTTACGGGAGTGCCCGATGAGAAGTGAGCGGGGTGTGGGTGGGTTGGTGTGGGTGGGTGTGTGGGTGGGTGTGTGGGTGGGTTGGTGGGTGGGTGGGTGTGTGGGTGTGTGGGTGGGTGGGTGGGGGTGTGGGTAGGTGGGTGTGTGGGTGGGTTGGTGGGTTGGTGGGTTGGTGTGTGTGTGGGTGTGTGGGTATGTCTGAAAGTGTGTTTGTCAGTGTGTGTGTGTCTGTGTGTTATGTGTGTGTGGGTGGGTGTTGAGAAGTGAGCGGTGTGGGTGGGTGGGTGTGTGGGTGTGTGGGTGGGTGGGTGGGGGTATGGGTTGGTGGGTGGGTGTGTGGGTGGGTGGGTGGGGGTGTGGGTGGGTGGGTGGGTGGGGGTGTGGGTGGGGGTGTGGGTGGGTGGGTGGGGGTGTGGGTGGGTGTGTGGGTGTGTGGGTGGGTGTGTGGGTGGGTGGGTGGGTGGGGGGTGGGTGGGGGTGTGGGTGGGTGGGTGGGGGTGTGGGTGGGTGTGTGGGTGGGTGGGGGTGTGGGTGGGTGTGTGGGTGGGTGTGTGGGGGTGTGGGTGGGGGTGTGGGTGGGTGGGTGGGGGTGTGGGTGGGTGTGTGGGTGTGTGGGTGGGTGGGTGTGTGGGTGGGTGGGGGAGTGGGTGTGTGGGTGGGTGGGTGGGTGGGGGGGTGTGTGTGGGTGTGTGGGTGGGTGGGTGGGTGGGGGGGTGTGTGTGTTGGTGTGTGGGTGGGTTGGTGGGTGTGTGGGTGGGGTGTGGGGGTGTGTGGGTGTGTGGGTGGGTTGGTGGGTGGGTGGGTTGGTGTGTGTGTGGGTGTGGGTATGTCTGAAAGTGTGTTTGTCAGTGTGTGTGTCTGTGTGTTATGTGTGTGTAGGTGGGTGTTGAGAAGTGAGCGGTGTGGGTGGGTGGGTGGGTGTGTGGGTGGGTGGGTGGGTGTGTGGGTGGGTGTGTGGGTGTGTGGGTGGGTGGGTGGGTGGGGGTGTGGGTGGGTGTGTGGGTGGGTGTGGGTGTGTGGGTGGGTGGGTGGGGGAGTGGGTGGGTGGGTGGGTGGGTGGGGGTGTGGGTGGGGGTGTGGGTGGGGGTGTGGGTGGGTGGGTGGCGGTGTGGGTGGGTGGGTATGTGGGTGGGTGGGTGGGGGTGGGGGTGTGGGTGGGTGGGTGGGGGTGTGGGTGGGTGTGTGGGTGGGTGGGTGGGTGGGTGTGTGGGTGGGGGTGTGGGTGGGTGGGTGGGTGTGTGGGTGGGTGGGTGGGTGTGTGGGTGGGTGGGTGTGTGGGTGGGTGGGTGTGTGGGTGGGTGGGTGTGTGGGTGGGTGTGTGGGTGGGTGGGTGGGGGTGTGGGTGGGGGTGTGGGTGGGTGGGTGGGGGTGTGGGTGTGGGTGGGTGGGTTGGGGTGTGGGTGGGTGTGTGGGTGGGTGGGTGGGTGTGTGGGTGTGTGGGTGGGTGTGTGGGTGGGTGGGTGGGGGTGTGGGTGGGTGGGTGTGTGGGTGGGTGTGTGGGTGGGTGGGTGGGGGTGTGGGTGGGTGTGTGGGTGGGTGGGTGTGTGGGTGGGTGGGTGGGGGTGTGGGTGGGGGTGTGGGTGGGTGGGTGGGGGTGTGGGTGGGTGTGTGGGTGGGTGGGTGTGTGGGTGGGTGGGTGGGTGGGTGGGTGGGTGGGTGGGGGTGTGGGTGGGGGTGTGGGTGGGTGGGGGTGTGGGTGGGTGTGTGGGTGGGTGGGGGTGTGTGTGGGTGTGTGGGTGGGTGGGTGTGTGGGTGGGTGGGTGGGTGGGTGTGTGGGTGGGTGTGTGGGTGGGTGGGTGGGTGGGGGTGGGGGTGTGGGTGGGTGGGTGGGGGTGTGGGTGGGTGTGTGGGTGGGTGGGTGGGGGTGTGGGTGGGTGTGTGGGTGGGTGGGTGTGTGGGTGGGGGTGTGGGTGGGTGGGGGTGTGGGTGGGTGTGTGGGTGGGTGAGTGTGTGGGTGGGTGGGTGGGTGGGGGTGTGGGTGGGGGTGTGGGTGGGTGGGTGGGGGTGTGGGTGGGTGTGTGGGGGTGTGGGTGGGTGTGTGGGTGGGTGGGGGTGTGGGTGGGTGGGTGTGTGGGTGGGTGTGTGTGTGGGTGGGTGGGTGTGTGGGTATGAGTGTGTGTGTGATGAGAAGTGAGCGGGGTGGGTGGGGGTGTGGGTGGGTGTGTGGGTGGGTGGGTGTGTGGGTGGGTGTGTGGGTGGGTGGGTGGGTGGGGGTGTGGGTGGGGGTGTGGGTGGGTGGGTGGGGGTGTGGGTGTGTGGGTGGGTGGGTGTGTGGGTGGGTGGGTGTGTGGGTATGAGTGTGTGTGTGTGTGATGAGAAGTGAGCGGGGTGGGTGGGTGGGTGTGTGTGGGTGGGTGGGTGGGTGTGTGGGTGGGTGTGTGGGTGGGTTGGTGTGTGGGTGGGTTGGTGTGTGGGTGGGTGTGTGTGGGTGGGTGTGTGGGTGGGTTGGTGTGTGGGTGGGTGTGTGTGGGTGGGTGGGTGGGTGGGTGGGTGTGTGGGTGGGTGTGTGGGTGGGTGTGTGGGTGTGTGGGTGGGTGTGTGGGTGTGTGGGTGGGTGGGTGTGTGTGGGTGGGTGGGTGGGTGTGGGTGGGTGGGTGTGTGGGTGGGTGGGTGTGTGGGTGGGTGTGTGGGTGGGTGGGTGTGGGGCTGGGTGGGTGGGTGTGGGGCTGGGGGTGTGTGTGGGTGGGTGTGTGTGGGTGGGTGTGTGTCTGTGTGTGTGTCTATTTGTGTCTGTGTGTCAGTGTATGTGTGTCAGTGTATGGGTGTGGGTGGGTGTGTGGGTGGGTGTGTTAGTTGATGGGTGTGTGGGTGGGTGTGTGTCTGTGTGTGTGTGAGAGTGTGTTTGTCTGTGTGTGTGTGTCTGTGTGTTATGTGTGTGTGGGTGGGTGATGAGAAGTGAGGGGAGATGTGGGGGTGGGTGGGTGTGTCAGTGTGTGGGTGGGTGTGTGTCAGTGTGTGTGTCTGTGTGTGATTGTGTGTGTGTGTGATGAGAAGTGGGCGGGGTGGGTGGGTTGGTGGGTGTGTGGGGGTGTGGGTGGGTGTGTGTGGGTGGGTGTGTCTATTTGTGTCTGTGTGTGTGTCAGTGTGTGTGTCAGTGTATGGGTGTGGGTGGGTGTGTGAGTGGGTGTTTGTGTGGGTGTCTGTGTGTGTGTGTGAGAGTGTGTTTGTCAATGTGTGTGTGTCAGTGTGTGTGTCAGTGTGTGTGTCTATATGTGTTTGTGTGTATGTGTGTGTGTCAGTGTTTGTGTGTGTCAGTGTGTGTGTCTGTGTGTGTGACTGTGTGTCTTTGTGTATCAGTGTCTGTGTGTGTGTGTGTGTCTATGTGTGTGTGTGTGTGTCAGTGTGTGGTTCAGTGTGTGTGTCTGTGTCAGCCAATTGGGGTTTGGCCGCCCTCCCCTGGATCGCCTTGCCAGGCACGCTGAGGAGAGGCTTGCGGAGCCCCAATGCGGTTTCAGGAAAGGGCGGTCCTGCACAGATGCCATATTTTCTGTCCGTCTGCTACAGCAGAGGTGTAGGGAATTCCAACAAGACCTACATCTCTGCTTTATTGACCTGGTCAAGGCCTATGATACCATCAGTAGGCCTGGGCTCTGGGTTGTTCTTCGTGCTTTCGGAGTCCCTGACCCTCTGCTCACGATCATTAAGGACCTTCATGATGGTGAGTGGGCCCGGGTAAAACTACGTGGCTGGGAGTCGGAGCCTTTCCCTGTACACCTTGGGGTGCGACAGGGATGTCCTCTGGCTCCCACATTATTTAACATCTATTTTGACCGCGTAGTTCGTGAAGCCTTCAATAGCTGTACCGGGGGAATTTCCATTTGGTACAGATATAATGGGAAGCTGATCGATGCCCGGGTGCGATCAAGGGATGGCTCCCTATTGGTCAACCACGTTATGTATGCCGATTTGGTAATAGCTGCTCATTCAGAAGAGGAGTTGGAGACGCTGCTGCTGAGACTGGAGCGTGCCACTAAGAGGTGGGGCCTTACCATCAGCCCCACCAAAACTAAGCACCTGCCTAGCTATTGTGTACCATCGGACACTCCACCCCCACAACTCCCAATCGGTGATGGGGCAGTAGTGGAGAGAGTGGAGAGTTTCCCATACCTGGGCAGTGTGCTCATGACTGACTCCGGTTTGACAGCAGAGGTCTCACTCCGAATTAGTCGAGCGGCAATATCTTTTCATCGGTTGCGTAACGCTGTGTGGAAGCTACCTGGTCTGTCGCTCCGCACGAAGCTTCAGGTCTTCTCGGCCACGGTCATTCCCTCCCTTCTATACGCTTGCGAAATGTAGACCCCCCTAATGGTGCATTTTCGCCGGTTGGAAACATTTAGGCTGGCCTGCCTACGATCCATCCTGGGTTTAACCTGCAGGCTGGATTGTGTGAGGAGCTCACAAATCCTTGAAAGATCTGGGCAAAGTCCCATCAGTGAGCTCCTTCGGCAGGCAAGGCTGCGTTGGCTGGGTCGTGTAGCCCGCATGCCGAGCCACCGCATGCCTAAACAGCTTTTGTTCGGCCGGATCGAGGGGGCTAAACGGGCGCGGCACGGGCTAGAGAGGAGATGGAGTGATGTGGTACAGGAGGACGTGGAGCTGAGTGGACTTGCCGATGACTGGTATCAGCGGTGACAAGATCGGCCTCAGTGGAGGAGGCTCGTGAAGGACGCTACTGGGCAGTTGGAGGCAGTCGCCCTCCAACAACAACGGAGGGCGGAGGAGCGACGCTCACAACAACGAGCGGAGCGCCGGGTGGCTAAAGCACAGCAAGTTGGTACAGTAGGGGGCACAGGTGGTGCATCAGCCAGTCATCTCGGTCATCTCAGTCAGTCGAACCGTGGCACCTGGGTCTGCCCCGTGACCTCCTGCCAGCGGGCGTTCGACACTTCACGTGGCCTCTAGGTGCACATGGCCTGGCACAAGCGTGGTGGTGACGTCACCGCCACTTAGTGGCGAATGGCGGTTGTTGTGTGTGTCTGTGTGAGTGTGAGTCTGTGTGTGTGTATGTCTGTGTGTGTGTGAGTGTGAGTCTGTGTGTGTGTATGTCTGTGTGTGTCTGTGTGTGTGTCTGTGTGTGTGTGTGTCTGTGTGTGTGTCTGTGTGTGTGTCTGTGTGTGTGAGTGTGTGTCTGTGTGTCTATGTGTGTGTCTGTGTGTCTGTGTGTCTATGTGTGTGTCTGTGTGTGTCTGAGTGAGTTCGTGTTGATGTCTCCCATCTTTCCAGGATCCCCAAGGGAAGCTCACCAGGCTGCTACCTCCAGGGGACCCTCTCGCTGTCTAAGAGCGAGCTGAGCAAGAGGGTGGTGAGTAACACTCACTCACTCACCACTCACTCACTCACTCACCCACCCACACGCTCTCGCTGTCTAAGAGCGAGCTGAGTAAGAGGGTGGTGAGTGACACTCACTCACTCACCACTCACTCACTCACTCACCCACCCACCCACACTCTCTCGCTGTCTAAGAGCGAGCTGAGCAAGAGGGTGGTGAGTGACACTCACTCACCACTCACTCACTCACACACCACTCACTCACTCACCACTCACTCACCCACCCACTCACCCACCCACTCACCCACCCACCCACTCACCCACCCACCCACCCACTCACCCACTCACTCACTCACCCACTCACTCACTCACCACTCACTCACCCACTCACTCACCACTCACTAACTCACTCACCACTCACCCACCCACACTCTCTCACTCACCCACTCACTCACCCACCCACTCACCACTCACCCACTCACTCACCCACTCACTCACTCACCACTCACTCACTCACCCACTCACTCACTCACCACTCACTAACTCACTCACCACTCACCCACCCACTCTCTCACTCACTCACCCACCCACTCACTCCCTCACCCACTCACTCACCAACTCACCCACTCACTCACTCACCCACTCACTCACTCACTCACCCACTCACCACTCACTCACCACTCACTCACTCACCCACTCACTCACTCACCCACTCACCACTCACTCACCACTCACTCACTCACTCACCCACTCACTCACTCACCACTCACTCACCACTCACTCACCACTCACTCACTCACTCACTCACCCACTCACTCACTCACCCACTCACCACTCACTCACCACTCACTCACTCACTCACCCACTCACTCACTTACCCACTCACTCACTCACCACCCACTCACTCACCATTCCACTCACTCACCACTCACCGACTCACCACTCACTCACTCTCTCACCACTCACTCACTCTCTCACCACTCACTCACTCACCATTCCACTCACTCACTCACTCACCACTCACTCGCCCACTCACTCGCCCACTCACTCACTCACCACTCACTCACTCACCACTCACTCACTCACCACTCACTCGCCCACTCACTCACTCACTCATGCACTCACTCACTCACTCACTCACCCACTCACTCACTCTCTCACCACTCACTCACCACTCACTCACCACTCACTCACCACTCACTCACTCACCACTCACCATTCCACTCACTCACTCACTCACCACTCACTCACCACTCACTCACTCGCTCAATCACTCACTACTCACTCACTCACCACTCACTCACTCACCACTCACTCACCACTCACTCACCACTCACCCACTCACCACTCACTCACCACTCACTCACTCACTCACCACTCACTCACCACTCACCCACTCACCACTCACTCACCACTCACTCACTCACTCACCCACTCACTCACTCACCCACTCACCACTCACTCACCACTCACTCACTCACTCACTCACCCACTCACTCACCACTCACTCACCACTCACTCACCACTCACTCACTCACTCACTCACCCACTCACTCACTCACTCACCCACTCACCACTCACTCACCACTCACTCACTCACTCACTCACCCACTCACTCACTTACCCACTCACTCACTCACCACCCACTCACTCACCATTCCACTCACTCACCACTCACCGACTCACCACTCACTCACTCTCTCACCACTCACTCACTCTCTCACCACTCACTCACTCACCATTCCACTCACTCACTCACCACTCACTCGCCCACTCACTCGCCCACTCACTCGCCCACTCACTCACTCACCACTCACTCACTCACCACTCACTCACTCACCACTCACTCGCCCACTCACTCACTCACTCACGCACTCACTCACTCACCCACTCACTCACTCTCTCACCACTCACTCACCACTCACTCACCACTCACTCACTCACCACTCACCACTCACTCACTCACTCACCCACTCATTCACTCACTCACTCACCACTCACTCACCACTCACTCACTTGCTCAATCACTCACTACTCACTCACTCACCACTCACTCACTCACCACTCACTCACCACTCACTCACTCACTCACCACTCACTCACTCACCACTCACCACCTACATAACCACCCACCCACCCACCTACTCACCCACCCACCCACTCTCTCTTTGAGTGTCTCTATCTGTGTGTGTCTCTGTGTGTCTCTGTATGTGTACGTGTCTCTGTGTGTGCGCTCGTGTCTGTGTCTCTGTCTGTGTCTCTGTCTCATGTGTCTGTGTGTCTCTGTGTGTGTCCGTGTCTCTGTGTGTGTCTCATGTATTCGTGTGTCTCTGTGTGTGTCCGTGTCTCTGTGTGTATGTGTCTCTGTGCGTGTCTGTGTGTCTGTCTGTGTGTGTGTGTGTCTGTGTGTCTCTGTGTGTCTCTGTCTGTGTCTCATGTGTCTCTGTCTGTGTGTGTGTGTCTGTGTGTCTCTGTGTGTCTCTGTCTGTGTCTCATGTGTCTCTGTGTCTCTGTCTGTGTGTGTGCGTCTGTTTGTCTCTGTGTGTCTCTGTCTGTGTCTGTCTGTGCGTGTCTGTCAGTGTGTCCGTGTCTCGTCTCCGTGTCTAAGAACTTCATTATCTACTGATGTCTCATCCGGTCACACACAATGAATCTTACCCTGTGTCTCCGTGTGTGTGTCTGTGTGTCTGTGTGTGTGTGTCTGTGTGTGTTTGTGTGTGTCTGTGTGTGTGTGTGTCTGTGTGTTTGTGTGTGTCTGTGTGTGTGTGTGTGTCTGTGTGAGTGTGAGTGTGTGAGTGTGTGTGTGTCTGTGTGTGTGTGAGTGTGTGTGTGTATGTGTGTGTATGTGTGTGTGTGTCTGTGTGTGTGTGAGTGTGTGTGTCTGTGTGTGTGTGAGTGTGTGTGTCTGTGTGTGTGTGTGTCTGTGTGTGTGTGTGTGTCTGTGTGTGTGTCTGTGAGTGTGTGTCTGTGTGTGTGTCTGTGTGTGTGTGTCTGTGTGTGTGTCTGTGTGTGTGTGTGTGTCTGTGTGTGTGTGAGTGTGTGTGTGTGAGTGTCTGTGTGTGTGTGAGTGTGTGTGTGTGAGTGTGTGTGTGTGAGTGTGTGTGTGTATGTGTGTGTGTGTCTGTGTGTGTGTGTGTGTGTGAGTGTGTGTGTGTCTGTGTGTGTGTGAGTGTGTGTGTGTCTGTGTGTGTGTGAGTGTGTGTGTGTCTGTGTGTGTGTCTGAGTGTGTGTCTGTGTGTGTGTCTGTGTGTGTGTCTGTGTGTGTGTCTGTGTGTGTGTGAGTGTGTGTGTGTCTGTGTGTGTGTGAGTGTGTGTGTGTCTGTGTGTGTGTCTGAGTGTGTGTCTGTGTGTGTGTCTGTGTGTGTGTCTGTGTGTGTGTCTGTGTGTGTGTCTGTGTGTGTGTGAGTGTGTGTGTGTGTCTGTGTGTGTGTGTCTGTGTGTGTGTGAGTGTGTGTGTGTCTGTGTGTGTGTCTGTGTGTGTGTCTGTGTGTGTGTGAGTGTGTGTGTGTGAGTGTGTGTGTGTGTCTGTGTGTGTGTGAGTGTGTGTGTGTCTGTGTGTGTGTCTGTGTGTGTGTCTGTGTGTGTGTGAGTGTGTGTGTGTCTGTGTGTGTGTGAGTGTGTGTGTGTGAGTGTGTGTGTCTGTGTGTTGTGGTCTGTGTGTGTGTCTGTGTGTGTGTCTGTGTGTGTGTGAGTGTGTGTGTGTGTCTGTGTGTGTGTGTATGTGTGTGTGTGAGTGTGTGTGTGTGTCTGTGTGTGTGTGTCTGTGTGTGTGTGAGTGTGTGTGTGTCTCAGAACTTCCCCTTCTACTACCACCTGGTGGCGGCGCCGTCCAAGCCCAAGAGCGGCGGCCGTGGGGATCGCGACCGTCCACGGGACCCCAGCGACGAGTTCTACGAAGCACTCAGAGACCTCAAGATCAGCTGGCTGGGGAAGTGAGTGGCTGGGTGGGTGGGTGGGTGAGTGGGTGGGTGGGTGAGTGGTGGGTGGGTGGGTGGGTGAGTGGGTGGGTGGGTGGGTGGGTGAGTGGGTGAGTGGGTGGGTGGGTGGGTGAGTGGGTGGGTGGGTGGGTGAGTGGGTGGGTGGGTGAGTGGGTGGGTTGTTGGGTGGTGAGTGGGTGGGTTGGTGGGTGGCTGAGTGGGTGGGTGGGTGAGTGGCTGGGTGGGTGGGTGAGTGGCTGGCTGGGTGGGTGAGTGGCTGGGTGGTTGGGTGGGTGAGTGGCTGGGTGGGTGGGTGAGTGGCTGGCTGGGTGGGTGGGTGAGTGGGTGGGTGGGTGAGTGGCTGGCTGGGTGGGTGGGTGAGTGGCTGGGTGGGTGGGTGAGTGGCTGGGGTGGGTGGGTGGGTGAGTGGCTGGCTGGGTGGGTGGGTGAGTGGCTGGCTGGGTGGGTGGGTGAGTGGCTGGCTGGGTGGGTGGGTGAGTGGCTGGGTGGGTGGGTGGGTGAGTGGCTGGGTGGGTGGGTGAGTGGCTGGCTGGGCGGGTGGGTGGGTGAGTGGCTGGGTGGGTGGGTGGGTGAGTGGCTGGCTGGGTGGGTGGGTGAGTGGGTGGGTGGGTGGGTGAGTGGCTGGCTGGGTGGGTGGGTGAGTGGGTGGGTGGGTGGGTGGCTGGGTGGGTGGGTGGGTGAGTGGCTGGGTGGGTGGGTGAGTGGCTGGGTGGGTGGGTGGGTGAGTGGCTGGCTGGGTGGGTGGGTGAGTGGCTGGCTGGGTGGGTGGGTGAGTGGGTGGGTGGGTGAGTGGCTGGGTGGGTGGGTGAGTGGCTGGGTGGGTGGGTGAGTGGCTGGGTGGGTGGGTGAGTGGCTGGGTGGTGAGTGGCTGGCTGGGTGGGTGGGTGAGTGGGTGGGTGGGTGGGTGAGTGGCTGGCTGGGTGGGTGGGTGAGTGGCTGGGTGGGTGGGTGAGTGGCTGGGTGGGTGGGTGAGTGGCTGGCTGGGTGGGTGGGTGGGTGAGTGGGTGGGTGGGTGGGTGGCTGGGTGGGTGGGTGGGTGGGTGAGTGGCTGGCTGGCTGGCTGGCTGGGTGGGTGGGTGGGTGAGTGGCTGGCTGGGTGGGTGGGTGGGTGAGTGGCTGGCTGGGTGGGTGGGTGGGTGGTGGTGAGTGGGTGGGTGGGTGAGTGGGTGGGTGGGTGGGTGAGTGGCTGGCTGGGTGGGTGGGTGAGTGGGTGGGTGGGTGAGTGGCTGGGTGGGTGGGTGAGTGGCTGGCTGGGTGGGTGAGTGGCTGGCTGGGTGGGTGGGTGAGTGGGTGGGTGGGTGGGTGAGTGGCTGGGTGGGTGGGTGGGTGAGTGGCTGGCTGGGTGGGTGGGTGAGTGGCTGTCTGGGTGGGTGGGTGAGTGGGTGGGGTGGGTGGGTGGGTGAGTGGCTGGGTGCGTGGGTGAGTGGCTGGCTGGGTGGGTGGTTGAGTGGGTGGGTGGGTGGGTGAGTGGCCTGGGTGGGTGGGTGAGTGGCTGGCTGGGTGGGTGGGGTGAGTGGGTGGGTGGGTGGGTGGGTGGGTGGGTGAGTGGGTGGGTGGGTGGGTGAGTGGGTGAGTGGGTGGGTGTGTGGGTGAGTGGGTGGGTGGGTGAGTGGGTGGGTGGGTGGTGAGTGGCTGGGTGGGTGGGTGGGTGAGTGGCTGGGTGGGTGGGTGGGTGAGTGGCTGGCTGGGTGGGTGGGTGAGTGGCTGGCTGGGTGGGTGGTGAGTGGGTGGGTCGGTGGGTGAGTGGCTGGGTGGGTGGGTGGGTGAGTGGCTGGGTGGGTGGGTGGGTGAGTGGCTGGCTGGGTGGGTGGGTGAGTTGGGTGGGTGGGTGAGTGGCTGGGTGGGTGGGTGAGTGCTGGTGGGTGGGTGGTGAGTGGCTGGGTGGGTGGGTGAGTGGCTGGCTGGGTGGGTGGGTGAGTGGGTGGGTGGGTGGGTGGGTGAGTGGTGAGTGGGTGGGTGGGTGAGTGGGTGGGTGGGTGGGTGAGTGGGTGGGTGGGTGAGTGGGTGGGTGGGTGGGTGGGTGAGTGAGTGGGTGGGTGAGTGGGTGGGTGGGTGAGTGGGTGGGTGGGTGGGTGGGTGAGTGGGTGGGTGGGTGAGTGGGTGGGTGGGTGAGTGGGGTGGGTGGGTGAGTGGGTGGGTGGGTGAGTGGGTGGGTGGGTGAGTGGGTGGGTGAGTGGGTGGGTGGGTGAGTGGGTGGGTGGGTGGGTGGGGTGGGTGAGTGGGTGGGTGGGTGGGTGAGTGGGTGGGTGGGTGGGTGAGTGGGTGAGTGGGTGGGTGGGTGAGTGGGGTGGGTGGGTGGTGAGTGGGTGAGTGGGTGGGTGGGTGGGTGAGTGGCGTGAGTGGGTGGGTGGGTGAGTGGGTGGGTGGGTGAGTGGGTGGGTGGGTGGGAGGTGGGTGGGTGGGTGAGTGGGTGGGTGAGTGGGTGAGTGGTGAGTGGGTGAGTGGGTGGGTGGGTGGGTGAGTGGGTGGGTGGGTGGGTGAGTGGGTGAGTGGGTGGGTGGGTGGGTGAGTGGGTGAGTGGGTGGGTGGGTGAGTGGGTGGTGGGTGGGTGAGTGGTGGTGGGTGGGTGGGTGAGTGGGTGGGTGGGTGGTGAGTGGGTGAGTGGGTGAGTGGGTGAGTGGGTGGGTGAGTGGGTGGGTGGGTGAGTGGGTGGGTGGGTGGGGAGTGGGTGAGTGGGTGGGTGGGTGAGTGGGTGGTGTGGGTGAGTGGGTGGGGGTGGAGTGGGTGGGTGAGTGGGTGAGGTGGGTGGGTGAGTGGGTGGGTGGGTGAGTGGGTGGGTGGGTGGGAGAGTGGGTGAGTGGGTGGGTGGGTGAGTGGGTGGGTGGGTGGTGGGTGAGGGTGAGTGGGTGAGTGGGTGGTGGGTGGGTGGGTGAGTGGGTGGGTGGAGTGGGTGAGTGGGTGGAGTGGGTGGGTGGGTGGGTGGGTGGGTGAGTGGGTGGTGGGTGGGTGGGTGAGTGGGTGGGTGAGGTGGGTGGGTGGGTGGGTGAGTGGGTGGGTGGGTGAGTGGGTGGGTGGGTGGGTGGGTGGGTGGGTGGTGGGTGGGTGGGTGGGTGGGGGTGAGTGGGTGGGTGGGTGAGTGGGTGGGTGGGTGGGTGAGTGGGTGAGTGGGTGGGTGGGTGAGTGGGTGGGTGAGTGAGTGGGTGGGTGGGTGGGTGAGTGGGTGGGTGGGTGGGTGAGTGGGTGGGTGGGTGGGTGGGTGTGTGGGTGAGTGGGTGGGTGAGTGGGTGGGTGAGTGGGTGAGTGGGTGGGTGAGTGGGTGGGTGGGTGGGTGAGTGGGTGGGTGAGTGGGTGAGTGAGTGGGTGAGTGGGTGGGTGAGTGGGTGAGTGAGTGGGTGGGTGAGTGGGTGGGTGAGTGGGTGGGTGGGTGGGTGAGTGGGTGGGTGAGTGAGTGAGTGGGTGGGTGGGTGGGTGGGTGAGTGGGTGGGTGGGTGAGTGGGTGGGTGGGTGAGTGGGTGTGGGTGAGTGAGTGGGTGGGTGGGTGAGTGGGTGGGTGGGTGGGTGAGTGGGTGGGGTGGGTGAGTGGGTGGGTGGTGGGTGGGTGGGTGGGTGGGTGAGTGGGTGGGTGGGTGAGTGGGTGGGTGGGTGAGTGGTGGGTGGTGGGGGTGAGTGGTGGGTGGGTGAGTGGGGGTGGTGAGTGGGTGGGTGGTGGGTGGGTGGGTGAGTGGGTGGGTGGGTGAGTGGGTGGGTGGGTGAGTGGGTGGGAGTGGTGGTGGGTGGTGGGTGGGTGGGTGGGGTGTGAGGTGGGTGGGTGGGTGGGTGAGTGGGTGGGTGGGTGGGAGTGGGTGGGTGGGTGGGTGGTGTGGGTGGGTGAGTGGGTGGGTGGGTGGGTGGTGGGTGAGTGGGTGGGTGGTGAGTGGTGGGTGGGTGGGGTGGGTGGTGAGTGGGTGGTGGGTGGGTGAGTGGTGAGTGGGTGAGTGGGTGGGTGAGTGAGTGGGTGGGTTGGGTGAGTGGGTGGGTGGGTGTGGGTGAGTGGGTGTGGTGGGTGAGTGGGTGAGTGGGTGGGTGGGTGAGTGGTGGGTGGGTGAGTGGGTGGGTGGGTGGGAGAGTGGGTGAGTGGTGGGTGGGTGAGTGGGTGGGTGGTGGTGTGAGTGGGTGAGTGGGTGGGTGGGTGAGTGGGTGGGTGGGTGGGTGAGTGGGTGGGTGGGTGGGTGAGTGGGTGAGTGGGTGGGTGGTGGTGGGTTGGTGAGTGGGTGAGTGGGTGGGTGGGTGAGTGGGTGGGTGGGTTGGTGAGTGGTGTGAGTGGGTGAGTGGGTGAGTGGGTGGGTGGGTGAGTGGGTGGGTGAGTGGGTGGTGTGGGTGAGTGGGTGGTGGGTGGGTGGGTGAGTGGGGTGAGTGGGTGGGTGGGTGAGTGGGTGGGTGAGTGGGTGAGTGGGTGAGTGGGTGGGTGGGTGGGTGAGTGGGTGGGTGAGTGGGTGAGTGGGTGGGTGAGTGGGTGGGTGGGTGAGTGGGTGGGTGGGTGGGAGAGTGGGTGAGTGGGTGGGTGGGTGGGTGGGTGAGTGGGTGGGTGGGTGAGTGGGTGGGTGGGTTGGTGAGTGGGTGAGTGGGTGAGTGGGGTGGAGTGGGTGAGTGGGTGGGTGAGTGGGTGGGGTGGGTGAGTGGGTGGGTGGGTGGGAGAGTGGGTGGGTGGGTGGGTGGGTGAGTGGGTGGGTGAGTGGGTGAGTGGGTGGGTGGGTGAGTGGGTGGGTGAGTGGGTGAGTGGGTGGGTGGGCGTGCGTGTGGGTGAGCGGGGTGAGCGAGTGAGTGTGTTGGCGTGCGGGTGAGCGTGTGGGTGAGCGAGTGGGTGAGCGTGTGGGTGAGCGTGCGGGTGAGCGTGCGGGTGAGCGAGTGGGTGAGCGTGTGGGTGAGCGTGCGGGTGAGCGTGCGGGTGAGCGTGCGGGTGAGCGAGCGAGTGGGTGAGCGTGTGGGTGAGCGTGCGTGTGCGTGCCAGGCTGGGTGTCGCCAGCAGTGCCCTCTACGAGGAGCTGAAGGTCGACTTCCCGGCTCACCTCCCACTCCACCTCGCTCGCCTCCAACAGCTCGACTCCGCTGACAAGGTAGCACCCTCACCACCATCCTCACCACACTCACCACCACACTCACCACCACACTCACCACACTCCTCACCACCACGCTCACCACCACACTCACCACCACTCCTCACCACCACACTCACCACTACACTCACCACGCTCACCACCACACTCACCACCACCCTCACCACCACACTCACCACCACCCTCACCACCACACTCACCACCCCACTCACCACACTCCTCACCACCACACTCACCACCACACTCACCACTACACTCACCACGCTCACCACCACACTCACCACCACCCTCACCACCACACTCACCACCACACTCACCACCACACTCACCACCACACTCACCACCCCACTCACCACACTCCTCACCACCACGCTCACCACCACACTCACCACCACTCCTCACCACCACACTCACCACTACACTCACCACGCTCACCACCACACTCACCACCACCCTCACCACCACACTCACCACCACCCTCACCACCACACTCACCACCCCACTCACCACACTCCTCACCACCACACTCACCACCACACTCACCACTACACTCACCACGCTCACCACCACACTCACCACCACCCTCACCACCACACTCACCACCACACTCACCACCTCACTCACCACACTCACCACCACACTCACCACCCCACTCACCACACTCACCACCACCACACTCACCACCACGCTCACCACCACACTCACCACCACCCTCACCACCACACTCACCACCACCCTCACCACCACACTCACCACCCCACTCACCACACTCCTCACCACCACCCTCACCACCACACTCACCACCACGCTCACCACTACACTCACCACGCTCACCACCACACTCACCACCACCCTCACCACCACACTCACCACCACACTCACCACCACACTCACCACCCCACTCACCACACTCCTCACCACCACCCTCACCACACCACACTCACCACCACCACTCACCACCACCCTCACCACCACACTCACCACCCCACTCACCACACTCCTCACCACCACCCTCACCACCACACTCACCACCACACTCACCACTACACTCACCACGCTCACCACCACACTCACCACCACCCTCACCACCACACTCACCACCACACTCACCACCACACTCACCACCCCACTCACCACACTCCTCACCACCACACTCACCACGCTCACCACCACACTCACCACCACCCTCACCACCACACTCACCACCACACTCACCACACTCACCACCACTACACTCACTAACACACTCACCACCACTACACTCACCACCACCACGCTCACCACCATCCTCACCACACTCACCACCATCCTCACCACTACACTCACTAACACACTCATCACCACACTCACCACCACCACCCTCACCACCATCCTCACCACACTCACCACCACTACACTCACCACCACACTCACCACTACACTCACCACCATCCTCACCACTACACTCACCACCACACTCACCACTACACTCACCACCACCACGCTCACCACCATCCTCACCACTACACTCACCACCACACTCACCACCACACTCACCACCACACTCACCACTACACTCACCACTACACTCACCACCACCCTCACCACCACACTCACCACCACACTCACCACCACACTCACCACCACACTCACCACCACACTCACCACCACACTCACCACCACACTCCTCACCACCACTACACTCACTAACACACTCACCACGCTCACCACACTCTCCACCATCACTACACTCACCACCACCACACTCACCACCATCCTCACCACACTCACCACCACTACACTCACCACCATCCTCACCACTACACTCACTAACACACTCACCACTACACTCACCACCACACTCACCACCACACTCACCACACTCCTCACCACCACTACACTCACTAACACACTCACCACGCTCACCACACTCCTCACCACCACACTCACCACCACTACACTCACCACCACTACACTCACCACCACTACACTCACTAACACACTCACCACCACACTCACCACCACCACCACACTCACCACCACACTCACCACCACACTCACCACCACACTCACCACCACACTCACCACTACACTCACCCTCACCACCACACTCACCACCACACTCACCACCACACTCACCACCACACTCACCACCACACTCACCACCACCACGCTCACCACTACACTCACTAACACACTCACCACCACCCTCACCACACTCACCACCACACTCACCACCACACTCACCACCACACTCACCACTACACTCACCCTCACCACCACCACCACACTCACCACCACACTCACCACCACACTCACCACCACACTCACCACCACACTCACCACCACCACGCTCACCACTACACTCACTAACACACTCACCACCACCCTCACCACACTCACCACCACACTCACCACCACACTCACCACTACACTCACCACCACACTCACCACCACCACCACACTCACCACCACACTCACCACCACTACACTCACCACACTCACCACCACCACACTCACCACCATCCTCACCACCACACTCACTAACACACTCACCACCACACTCACCACCACCCTCACCACACTCACCACTACACTCACCACCACACTCACCACTACACTCACCACCACACTCACCACTACACTCACCACTACACTCACCACTAACACCCTCACCACCATCCTCACCACACTCACCACCACACTCACCACCACACTCACCACCACACTCACCACCACCACACTCACCACACTCACCACCACACTCACCACACTCACCACACTCACCACCACTACACTCACCACTACCATCACACTCACCACCACCACACTCACCACTACACTCACCACCACACTCACCACTACACTCACCACCACACTCACCACCACACTCACCACACTCACCACCACACTCACCACTACACTCAACACCATACTCACCACCACACTCACCACTACACTCACCACACTCACCACCACACTCACCACCACACTCACCACCACACTCACCACACTCACCACCACACTCACCACTACACTCAACACCATACTCACCACCACACTCACCACCACACTCACCACACTCACCACCACACTCACCACCACACTCACCACCACACTCACCACCACACTCACCACTACACTCACCACCACACTCACCACCACACTCACCACTACACTCACCACCACACTCACCACCATCCTCACCACACTCACCACCACACTCACCACGCTCACCACACTCACTAACACACTCACCACCACACTCACCACCACACTCACCACCACACTCATCACCACACTCACCACTACACTCACTAACACACTCACCACCACACTCACCACCACATTCACCACCACACTCACCACCACACTCACCACCACACTCACCACCACACTCACCACCACACTCACCACCACACTCACCACCACACTCACCACCACCACACTCACCACCACACTCACCACCACACTCACCACCACCCTCACCACCACACTCACCACCACACTCACCACCACACTCACCACCACACTCACCACCACACTCACCACCACAGTCACCACAACACTTACCACCACACTCACCACCACCACACTCACCACCACACTCACCACCACACTCACCACCACCCTCACCACCACACTCACCACCACACTCACCACCACACTCACCACCACACTCACCACTCACTCACCACCACCCTCACCACCACACTCACCACTACACTCACCACCACACTCACCACTCACTCACCACCACACTCACCACCACTCTCACCACCACACTCACCACCACTTTCACCACCACACTCACCACCATCCTCACCACCACACTCACCACTACACTCACCACCACACTCACCACTCACTCACCACCACCCTCACCACCACACTCACCACTACACTCACCACCACACTCACCACTCACCTCACCACCACCCTCACCACCACACTCACCACTACACTCACCACCACACTCACCACTCACTCACCACCACACTCACCACCACCCTCACCACTACACTCACCACTCACTCACCACCACACTCACCACCACACTCACCACCACACTCACATCACCTTCACCACCACACTCACCACCACCACACTCACCACCACCACACTCACCACCACCACTTTCACCACCACACTCACCACCACCCTCACCACCACACTCACCACTACACTCACCACCACACTCACCACTCACTCACCACCACCCTCACCACCACACTCACCACTACACTCACCACCACACTCACCACTCACTCACCACCACACTCACCACCACCCTCACCACTACACTCACCACTCACTCACCACCACACTCACCACCACACTCACCACCACCCTCACCACTACACTCACCACTCACTCACCACCACACTCACCACCACACTCACCACCACACTCACCATCACCTCACCACCACACTCACCACCACCCTCACCACTACACTCACCACCACACTCACCACTCACTCACCACCACACTCACCACCACCCTCACCACTACACTCACCACTCACTCACCACCACACTCACCACCACACTCACCACCACACTCACCACTACACTCACCACCACACTCACCACTCACTCACCACCACCCTCACCACCACACTCACCACTACACTCACCACCACACTCACCACTACACTCACCACCACACTCACCACTCACTCACCACCACCCTCACCACCACACTCACCACTACACTCCACCACCACACTCACCACTCACTCACCACCACCCTCACCACCACACTCACCACTACACTCACCACCACACTCACCACTCACTCACCACCCACACTCACCACCACCCTCACCACTACACTCACCACTCACTCACCACCACACTCACCACCACACTCACCACCACCCTCACCACTACACTCACCACTCACTCACCACCACACTCACCACCACACTCACCACCACACTCACCATCACCTTCACCCACCACACTCACCACCACCCTCACCACTACACTCACCACTCACTCACCACCACACTCACCACCACACTCACCACCACACTCACCATCACCTTCACCACCACACTCACCACCACCACACTCACACACCACCACACACACTCACCACCACCACACTCACCACCACCACACTCACCACCACCACACTCACCACTACACTCACCACCACACTCACCACACTCACCACCACACTCACCACCACACTCACCACCACACTCACCACTACACTCACCACCACACTCACCACCACACTCACCACCACACTCACCACCACACTCACCACTACACTCACCACCACACTCACCACCACACTCACCACCACACTCACCACCACACTCACCACCACACTCACCACCACACTCACCACCACACTCACCACCACACTCACCACTACACTCACCACCACACTCACCACCACACTCACCACCACACACATCACCACCACACTCACCACTACACTCACCACCCACCACACTCACCACCGACCACACTCACCACCACACTCACCACCACACTCACCACCACTCTCACCACCACACTCACCACCACACTCACCACCACTCACCACACACCACCACACTCACCACCACACTCACCACCACACTCACCACCACACTCACCACCACACTCACCACCACACTCACCACCACACTCACCACCACACTCACCACCACACTCACCACCACACTCACCACCACACTCACCACCACACTCACCACCACACTCACCCACCACACTCACCACCACACTCACCACCACACTCACCACCACACTCACCACCACACTCACCACCACACTCACCACCACACTCACCACCACACTCACCACCACACTCACCACACACCACCCACACCTCACCACCACACTCACCACCACACTCACCACCACACTCACCACCACACTCACCACCACACTCACCACCACACTCACCACCACACTCACCACCACACTCACCACCACACTCACCACCACACTCACCACCACACTCACCACCACACTCACCACCACACTCACCACCACACTCACCACCACACTCACCACCACACTCACCACCACACTCACCACCACACTCACCACCACACTCACCACCACACTCACCACCACACTCACCACCACACTCACCCACCACACTCACCACCACACTCACCACCACACTCACCACCACACTCACCACCACACTCACCACCACACTCACCACCACACTCACCACCACACTCACCACCACACTCACCACCACACTCACCACCACACTCACCACCACACTCACCACCACACTCACCACCACACTCACCACCACACTCACCACCACACTCACCACCACACTCACCACCACACTCACCACCACACTCACCACCACACTCACCACCACACTCACCACCACACTCACCACCACACTCACCACCACACTCACCACCACACTCACCACCACACTCACCACCACACTCACCACCACACTCACCACCACACTCACCACCACACTCACCACCACACTCACCACCACACTCACCACCACACTCACCACCACACTCACCACCACACTCACCACCACACTCACCACCACACTCACCACCACACTCACCACCACACTCACCACCACACTCACCACCACACTCACCACCACACTCACCACCACACTCACCACCACACTCACCACCACACTCACCACCACACTCACCACCACACTCACCACCACACTCACCACCACACTCACCACCACACTCACCACCACACTCACCACCACACTCACCACCACACTCACCACCACACTCACCACCACACTCACCACCACACTCACCACCACACTCACCACCACACTCACCACCACACTCACCACCACACTCACCACCACACTCACCACCACACTCACCACCACACTCACCACCACACTCACCACCACACTCACCACCACACTCACCACCACACTCACCACCACACTCACCACCACACTCACCACCACACTCACCACCACACTCACCACCACACTCACCACCACACTCACCACCACACTCACCACCACACTCACCACCACACTCACCACCACACTCACCACCACACTCACCACCACACTCACCACCACACTCACCACCACACTCACACCACCACACTCACCACCAC
>NW_027620636.1:2500-23778 GCF_964198595.1 Lampetra fluviatilis | reverse complement strand
ACATCACCTAGCCACCGTATAATAATCCCCCGCTCACCCCCACCCCCTCCTCCCCCCACCCCCCTCCCCCCCCCCTCCCCACAGGCCGAGCCTCCGAGTCTCTACGAGGAGGTGGACGACTCTGGTCGTCACGGCGACCAGGACCACGCGTACGAGGAGGTCCGTTACCGTGGTAACGAGCCGCAGCAGCAGCCCGGTCGCCATGGAGACGATGATGACGCGGCCGCCCCCGCCGCGGAGCCCGAATACGAGGAGGCCCGTTACCCTGACGACGAACAGCAGCAGCAGCCGGTTACCGTGGAAACGAGCAGCAGCAGCCCGGTTACCATGGAGATGAGGAGCAGCAGCAGCAGCAAGGTGAGGGGGGGTTGGGTGGGTGAGTGGGTGGGTGGGTGAGTGAGTGAGTGGGTGGGTGGGTGGGTGAGTGAGTGGGTGGGTGAGTGGGTGGGTGGGTGAGTGAGTGGGTGGGTGAGTGAGTGGGTGGGTGAGTGAGTGGGTGGGTGAGTGAGTGGGTGGGGGGTGAGTGAGTGGGTGGGTGGGTGGGTGAGTTAGTGGGTGGGTGGGTGAGTGAGTGGGTGGGTGGGTGGGTGAGTGGGGCGGGCGGGGTGAGTGGGCGGGCGGGTGAGTGGGCGGGCGGGTGAGTGGGCGGGCGGCGAGTGGGCGGGCGGGCGAGTGGGCGGGCGGGCGAGTGGGCGGGCGGGCGAGTGGGCGGGCGGGCGAGTGGGCGGGCGGGCGAGGGGAGTGGGCGGGTGGTGGTGGGTGGGTGGGTGGGTGAGTGGGTGGGTGGGTGATGGTGGTGGGTGGTGGGTGATGTGGGTGGGTGGGTGGGTGAATGAGTGGGTGGGTGGGTGGGTGAGTGAGTGGGTGGGTGGGTGAGTGTGAGTGGGTGGGTGGGTGGGTGGTGGTGGTGTGGGTGGGTGGAGTGAGGTGAGTGGGCGTGGGTGGGTGGGTGTGGCGGGCGAGTGGGTGGGTGGCGTGGGTGGTGGGTGGGTGGGTGAGTGAGTGGGGTGGGTGGGTGAGAGTGGGTGGGTGGGTGGGTGAGAGTGGGTGGTGTGGATGGGTGGGTGGGTGGAGTGAGTGGGTGGGTGGGTGAGTGTGGGTGGGTGGTGAGTGATGAGTGGGTGGGTGGGTGGGTGAGTGAGTGTGGGTGGGTGGGTGAGGTGGGTGTGGGTGGGTGAGCGGTGAGTGACGTGGTTGATTAGTGGGTGGGTGACGTGAGTAGGGTGAGGTGGGTGGTGAGTGGGTGGGTGACGGTGGAGGGTGGACGTGGTGACTGTGAGCGAGTGGAGCTGAGTGAGGGTGGAGTGCGTGGGTGAGCGTGGAGTGGGTGAGCGAGTGAGGTGGTGACTGAGTGAGGGGTGCAGTGAGTGGTCAGTGGAGCTCGTGGCCTACTGGAGGCTTCAGCTGGTCTGTCGAGAGAGAGAGAGATTCAAACAGATCTGTAGATGTTCATGATTCCACTTCCTTACCAAGCAAATTCTCACCGACTCTGGTGACTCGCTTTGTAAGAGGGTTCCTGCCAGTAGGAGAGGCGGCGATCGCTCTGCACAGTGATGGGGTAGGGGTAGGGGTGGAGGTGGTGCTGTGATTGGTCGTAGATTCTCGGTTTCGGTGTTGCAGGGGTCACTGCAGTTGCCCTCTACGACTATCAAGCGGGTGAGACACCCTGCTCATCCATCTACTCACCCACTCACTCACCCACCAACTCACCCACTCGCCCACTCAGTCACCCACCCACTCGCCCACCTGCTCACCCACCCACTCACTCATCTATCCACTCACCCACCCACTCACCCATCCACTCACTCCTCCATCCACTCACTCACCCACTCACTCACCCACTCACTCACCCATCCACTCACCCATCCACTCACTCACCCATCCACTCACCCATCCACTCACTCACCCATCCACTCACCCATCCACTCACCCACCCACTCACTCACCCACTCACTGACTCACTCACTCACCCATCCACTTACTCACCCATCCACTCACTCCTCCATCCACTCACCCATCCACTCACCCACTCATCCACCCCACTCACTGACTCACCCACTCACTCACTCAACCACCCACCACCCACTCACCCATCCACTCACTCCTCCATCCACCACACCTCCATCCACTCACCCACCACCACTCACCCAATCACCCATCCACTCACCCACCCACTCCCCACCCAATCACCCACTCATCCCACCCACATCACCCACCACTCACTCACCACCCACTCACCCATCCACTCACCCACCCACCACCCACTCACCCACCACCCACCCACCACCCACCCATCACCCACCCACTCACCCACCAATCACCCACCCACTCACCCAATCACCCACCCACTCACCCAATCACCCACCCACTCACCCACCCACCACTCACCACACACCCACTCACCCACTCACCTCAAACTATCCACCACCCACTCACCCACTCACCCACTCACTCTCAAACTATCCACCCACCCACTCATCACCACCCACCCACCCACCTCACCCCCACCACCCACCCACCACCACCCACCACTCACCCACTCATCCACTCATCCACTCACCCACTCACCCACTCATCCACACACCCACCCACTCACCCACTCATCCACTCACTCATCCACTCACCCACTCATCCACTCACCACCACTCACCACTCATCCACCACCCATCACCCACTCACCCACTCACCCCACACACTCCACCCACACACCACCACACCACACCACCACCCACACCACCACCACTCACCCACCACCCACCATCCACTCACCACTCACCACCACCACCCACTCACCCACACACCACTCACCCACTCACCACCACCCACTCACCACCACCACTCACCCACCCACCCACCATCCACTCACCCACTCACTCATCCACCACACCCACACCACCCACCACCACCCCACCACACCATCCACTCACCCACCACCACCACACCACCACTCACCCACTCACCACCACCCACCATCCACCACCACTCATCCACTCATCCACTCATCCACTCATCCACTCATCCACTCACCCACCCACTCATCCACTCACTCATCCACTCATCCACTCATCCACTCACCCACTCATCCACTCACCCACCCACCCACTCATCCACTCACCACTCACTCATCCACTCACCCACCCACTCATCCACTCACACACCCACTCATCCACTCACCCACCCACCCACTCACCACTCATCCACTCATCCACTCACCCACCACACACCCATCACCCACTCACCCACTCATCCACTCACCCACCCACCCACTCATCCACTCATCCACTCACCCACTCATCCACTCACTCACCCACTCATCCACTCACCCACCCACCCACCATCCACTCATCCACTCACCCATCACCCACTCACCCACTCACCACCACCATCCACTCATCCACTCATCCACTCACCACCACCACTCACCACTCACCCACTCATCCACTCACCCACCCACCCACTCATCCACTCATCCACTCACCCACTCATCCACTCACTCACCCACTCATCCACTCACACCACTCACCCACTCATCCACTCACTCATCCACTCATCCACTCACCCATCACCCACTCACCCACTCATCCACTCATCCACTCACCCATCACCCACTCATCCACTCATCCACTCACCCACTCACTCACCCACTCACCACTCACTCATCCACTCATCCACTCACCCATTCACCCACTCACTCATCCACCCACCCACCCACTCACCCACTCATCCACCCACCCACCCACTCACCCACTCATCCACCCACCCACCCCACACATCCACTCATCCACTCACCCACTCACTCACCCACTCATCCACTCACTCATCCACTCATCCACTCACCCACTCACTCACCCACTCATCCACCCACCCACCCACTCATCCACTCATCCACTCACTCATCCACTCATCCACTCACCCATTCACCCACTCACCCACTCATCCACTCACCCACTCACCCACTCATCCACTCATCCACTCATCCACTCATCCACTCACCCACTCATCCACTCATCCATCACCCACTCACCCACTCATCCACTCACCCACCCACCCACTCATCCACTCATCCACTCATCCACTCACCCATTCACCCACTCACCCACTCATCCACTCACCCACCCCACCCACTCACCCACTCATCCACTCACTCACCCACTCATCCACTCACCCACCCACCCACTCATCCACTCATCCACTCACCCATTCACCCACTCACCCACTCATCCACTCACCCACCCACCCACTCATCCACTCATCCACTCACCCACTCACTCACCCACTCATCCACTCACTCATCCACTCATCCACTCATCCACTCACTCACTCACTCATCCACTCATCCACTCACCCATTCACCCACTCATCCACCCACCCACCCACTCATCCACTCATCCACTCACCCACTCACTCACCCACTCATCCACTCACTCATCCACTCACTCACCCATTCACCCACTCATCCACTCATCCACTCATCCACTCATCCACTCACCCATTCACCCACTCATCCACTCACCCACTCACTCACCCACTCATCCACTCACTCATCCACTCACCCACTCATCCACTCACTCATCCACTCACCCACTCATCCACTCACTCATCCACTCACCCACTCATCCACTCACTCATCCACTCACCCACTCATCCACTCACTCATCCACTCATCCACTCATCCACTCACTCATCCACTCACCCACTCACTCACCCACTCATCCACTCACTCATCCACTCACCCACTCATCCACTCACTCATCCACTCACCCACTCATCCACTCACTCATCCACTCACCCACTCATCCACTCACTCATCCACTCACCCACTCATCCACTCACTCATCCACTCACCCACTCATCCACTCACTCATCCACTCATCCACTCATCCACTCACTCATCCACTCACCCACCCACTCATCCACTCACTCATCCACTCATCCACTCATCCACTCACTCATCCACTCATCCACTCATCCACTCACCCACCCACTCATCCACTCACTCATCCACTCATCCACTCATCCACTCACCCATTCACCCACCCACCCACTCATCCACTCATCCACTCATCCACCCATTCACCCACTCATCCACTCATCCACTCATCCACTCATCCACTCACCCATTCACCCACTCACCCACTCATCCACTCACCCACCCACCCACTCATCCACTCATCCACTCACCCACTCATCCACTCACTCACCCACTCATCCACTCACCCACTCACCCACTCATCCACTCACTCATCCACTCATCCACTCACCCATTCACCCACTCACCCACTCATCCACTCATCCACTCACCCATTCACCCACTCACTCATCCACTCACTCATCCACTCATCCACTCACCCATCCACTCACCCACTCATCCACCCACCCACCCACTCACCCACTCATCCACCCACCCACCCACTCATCCACTCATCCACTCACCCACTCACTCACCCACTCATCCACTCACTCATCCACTCATCCACTCATCCACTCACTCATCCACTCACCCACTCATCCACTCACTCATCCACTCACCCACTCATCCACTCACTCATCCACTCATCCACTCATCCACTCACTCATCCACTCACCCACTCACTCACCCACTCATCCACTCACTCATCCACTCACCCACTCATCCACTCACTCATCCACTCACCCACTCATCCACTCACTCATCCACTCACCCACTCATCCACTCACTCATCCACTCATCCACTCATCCACTCACTCATCCACTCACCCACCCACTCATCCACTCACTCATCCACTCATCCACTCATCCACTCACTCATCCACTCATCCACTCATCCACTCACCCACCCACTCATCCACTCACTCATCCACTCATCCACTCATCCACTCACCCATTCACCCACCCACCCACTCATCCACTCATCCACTCATCCACCCATTCACCCACTCATCCACTCATCCACTCATCCACTCATCCACTCATCCACTCATCCACTCACCCACCCACCCACTCATCCACTCATCCACTCACCCACTCATCCACTCACTCACCCACTCATCCACTCACCCACTCACCCACTCATCCACTCACTCATCCACTCATCCACTCACCCATTCACCCACTCACCCACTCATCCACTCATCCACTCACCCATTCACCCACTCACTCATCCACTCACTCATCCACTCATCCACTCACCCATCCACTCACCCACTCATCCACCCACCCACCCACTCACCCACTCATCCACCCACCCACCCACTCATCCACTCATCCACTCACCCACTCACTCACCCACTCATCCACTCACTCATCCACTCATCCACTCACTCATCCACTCACTCACCCATTCACCCACTCATCCACTCATCCACTCATCCACTCATCCACTCATCCACTCACCCACTCATCCACTCACTCATCCACTCACCCACTCATCCACTCATCCACTCACTCATCCACTCACCCACTCATCCACTCACCCACTCATCCACTCACTCACTCATCCACTCACTCATCCACTCACCCACTCATCCACTCATCCACTCACTCATCCACTCACCCACTCATCCACTCACCCACTCATCCACTCACTCACTCATCCACTCACCCACTCATCCACTCACTCATCCACTCACCCACTCATCCACTCATCCACTCACTCATCCACTCACCCACTCATCCACTCACCCACTCATCCACTCACTCACTCATCCACTCACTCATCCACTCACCCACTCATCCACTCACCCACTCATCCACTCACCCACTCACCCACTCACTCACCCACTCATCCACTCACTCACTCATCCACTCACTCATCCACTCACCCACTCATCCACTCACTCACCCACTCACCCACTCATCCACTCATCCACTCATCCGCCCACCCACCCACCCACCCGCTCACCGGCTGTGTGTGTGCGCATCCTTGTGTGTATGCGTGTGTACGTGCGTGCGTGTATGTGCGTGCGCGTGCGTGTATGTGCGTGCGCGTGCGTGTGCGTACGTGCGTGTGCGTGCGTGCGTGTGTGCGTGTGCGTGCGTGCGTGTGTGTGTGCGTGTGCGTGCGTGTATGTGTGTGTGCGTGGATGTGTGCGCGCGTGCGTGTATGTGTGTGAGCGTGTGTATGTGTGCACGTGTGTGTGTGTGTGTGTGCGTGCGTGTGTGTGCGTGCGCGTGTGTGCGTGCGTGTGTGCGTGCGTGTGTGTGCGTGCGTGTGCGTGCGTGTGCGTGCGTCTGCGTGTGTGCGTGCGTGTGTGTGTGTTTGTGTGCGTGCGTGTGCGTGTGTGCGTGCGTGTGCGTGCGTGCGTCTGCGTGTGTGCGTGTGCGAGCGTGCGTGTGTATGTGTCTGCGTGTGTGTGTGCGTGTACGTGCGTGCGTGTGTGCGTGCGCGTGCGTGTGTGTGCGTGTGCGTAGCGGGTGACGATGAGATCTCGTTTGACCCGGGCGAAGCGATCACCGACATCGAGATGGTGGACGAGGGCTGGTGGAGGGGCTCCTGCCGCGGCCTGCACGGACTCTTCCCCGCAAACTACGTGGAGCTGCAGTAGCTCACAGTGATGATGGTGACGATGGTGACGATGATGGTGACGATGGTGACGATGATGGTGACGATGACGATGATGGTGACGATGATGGTGACGATGATGGTGACGATGATAACGATGATGGTGACGATGACGATGATGGTGACGATGATGGTGACGATGATGGTGACGATGATGGTGACGATGATGACGGACGGTGACGATGGTGACGATGGTGACGATGATGGTGACGATGGTGACGATGATGGTGACGATGACGATGATGGTGACGATGATGGTGACGATGATGGTGACGATGGTGACGATGATGGTGACGATGATGGTGACGATGATGGTGACGATGATGACGGACGGTGACGATGGTGACGATGATGGTGACGATGGTGACGATGATGGTGACGATGATGGTGACGATGATGGTGACGATGGTGACGATGATGGTGACGATGACGATGATGGTGACGATGATGGTGACGATGATGGTGACGATGATGACGGACGGTGACGATGGTGACGATGATGACGATGATGGTGACGATGGTGATGGTGACGAAGGTAACGATGGTGATGACGATGATGGACGGTGACAAATGATTGCAACCTCGTGACGCACCTCGTGACTTACAAAACACTCATTCCATTTAGCAGTCAACGTGTAAAACATAAACACTACCCCTGTCTGTGTGTCTCTGTCTCTGTGTGTCTCTGTGTCTGTGTGTGTGAGTCTCTGTGTGTGTCTTTGTGTGTGTGTCTCTGTGTGTCTCTGTGTGTGTCTCTGTGTGTCTCTGTGTGTGTGTCACTGTGTGTGTCTCTGTGTGTGTCTCTGTGTGTCACTGTGTGTCTCTGTGTGTGTCTCTGTGTGTCTCTGTGTGTGTGTCACTGTGTGTGTCTCTGTGTGTGTCACTGTGTGTGTGTCTCTTGTCTGTGTCACTGTGTGTGTCTCTCTGTCTGTGTCTTTGTCTATGTGTGTCTCTGTCTGTGTCTGTGTGTGTCACTATGTGTGTGTCTCTGTCTGTGTTACTGTGTGTGTGTGTCTCTGTGTGTCTCTGTGTCTGTCTCTGTGTGTGTCACTGTGTGTGTCTCTGTGTGTGTCTCTGTCTGTGTTACTCTGTGTGTGTCTCTGTCTGTGTCACTGTGTCTCTGTCTGTGTCACTGTGTCTGTGTCTCTGTCTGTGTCACTGTCTGTGTGTGTCACTGTCTGTCTCTGTCTGTGTGTGTGTGTCACTGTCTCTAACACTACCCCTGTCTGTGTCACTTTGTGTGTCTCTGTGTGTGTCACTGTGTCACTGTGTGTGTCCCTGTGTTTGTGTCTCTGTGAGTGTGTCTGTGTCTCTGTGTCACTGTCTGTGTCTCTGCTTTCATAGGTGCTCGCTAACAGCACTTGCCCCAACAGTCTGTTAAAGGCTATACGGGAGTTCTTTGTTCTTTGCTTTGTCTCTGTCTGTGTCTCTGTCTGTGTCACTGTGTCTGTGTCTCTGTGTGTGTCTGTGTCTCTGTCTGTGTCACTGTGTCTGTGTCTCTGTGTGTGTCTGTGTTCTCTGTGTGTGTCTTTGTGTGTGTCTCTGTCTGTGTCACTGTGTCTGTGTCACTACCCCTGCCACTGTCACTACCCCGGTTTGGTGGTTAATAGGGTTTGGTGGTTAATAGGGTTTTTGTGGTTAATAGGGTTTGGTGGTTAATAGGGTGCGGGCGTTAATAGACCTTTGGCGGTTGATAGGGTTGTGGGGCTAAACATGATTTTGCGGTTAATAGGGTCTTTTGGTTAATAGGGTATTTTGGTTATTTTTGCATTCCAACTCATTGCCCACAGATGTCTGTGGTGCTGATGACGATGCTGATGATGATGATGGCGATAATGCTGATGATGCTTATGACGATGCCCACGATGATGCTGATGATGATGGCGATGATGCCGATGATGCTGATGACGATGCCGATGATGCTGATGATGATGGCGATGATGATGCCGATGATGCTGATGATGATGATGCCGATGATGCTGATGCTTATGATGTAATTCATCATGACTATGTTCATGTGTATTATTATGATGATGATGTTGATTGTGATGTTAATGACGGCGGTGTATTTTTTAAGCAAAGAATTATATCCACACATTTCCACTCCGAAATTTGCCGGGTTCACTACGCCGTGTCACTGGGTGGGTGGGGTTCACGATGGCCGTGTCACTGGGTGGGTGGGGTTCACGATGGCCGTGTGGGTGGGTGGGGGTCACGATGGCCGTGTGGGTGGGTGGGGGTCACGATGGCCGTGTGGGTGGGTGGGGTTCACGATGGCCGTGTGGGTGGGTGGGGTTCACGATGGCCGTGTGGGTGAGTGGGGTTCACGATGGCCGTGTGGGTGGGTGGGGTTCACGGTGGCCGTGTGGGTGGGTGGGGTTCACGATGGCCGTGTGGGTGGGTGGGGTTCACGATGGCCGTGTGGGTGGGTGGGGTTCACGGTGGCCGTGTGGGTGGGTGGGGTTCACGATGGCCGTGTGGGTGGGTGGGGTTCACGACGGCCGTGTGGGTGGGTGGGGTTCACGACGGCCGTGTGGGTGGGTGGGGTTCACGACGGCCGTGTGGGTGGGTGGGGTTCACGACGGCCGTGTGGGTGGGTGGGGTTCACGACGGCCGTGTGGGTGGGTGGGGTTCACGACGGCCGTGTGGGTGGGTGGGGTTCACGGTGGCCGTGTGGGTGGGTGGGGTTCACGATGGCCGTGTGGGTGGGTGGGGTTCACGACGGCCGAGTGAGTGGGTGGGGTTCACGATGGCCGTGTGGGTGGGTGGGGTTCACGATGGCCGTGTGGGTGGGTGGGGTTCACGATGGCCGTGTGGGTGGGTGGGGTTCACGGTGGCCGTGTGGGTGGGTGGGGTTCACGGTGGCCGTGTGGGTGGTTGGGGTTCACGATGGCCGTGTGGGTGGTTGGGGTTCACGGTGGCCGTGTGGGTGGTTGGGGTTCACGATGGCCGTGTGGGTGGGTGGGGTTCACGATGGCCGTGTGGGTGGTTGGGGTTCACGGTGGCCGTGTGGGTGGGTGGGGTTCACGATGGCCGTGTCACTGGGTGGGGTTCACGGTGGCCGTGTGGGTGGGGTTCACGGCGGCCGTGTGGGTGGGTGGGGTTCACGGTGGCCGTGTGGGTGGGTGGGGTTCACGATGGCCGTGTGGGTGGTTGGGGTTCACGGTGGCCGTGTGGGTGGGTGGGGTTCACGACGGCCGTGTGGGTGGGTGGGGTTCACGATGGCCATGTGGGTGGGTGGGGTTCACGATGGCCATTTCCCTGAGTTCACAGCAGAGGTCGCAAACGGGTTTTGATTCCATACCCGTACCCGGCCGCACCAGGGTCGCAAACTCTCCCACTCACCCACCCACCCACCAATTCAGCTACTCACTCACCCACCCACTCACCCACTCACCCACTCCCCCACCCACCCACTCACCCACCCACTCACCCGCTCACTCACTCACCCACTCACGAACTCACTCACCCACCCACTCACTCACCCACCCACGAACTCACTCACTCACCCACTCACCCACCCACGCACCCACTTACCCACCAACCAGAGGTCGCAAACGGGTTTTGATTCCTTACCCGTACCCGGCCGCACTAGGGTCGCAAACTCTCCCACTCACCCACCCACCCACCAATTCAGCTACTCACTCACCCATCCACTCACCCGCTCACTCACTCACCCACTCACGAACTCACTCACCCACTCACCCACCCACGAACTCACTCACTCACCCACTCACCCACCCACGCACCCACTTACTCACCCACCAACCAGAGGGCACAAATGGGTTTTGATTCCTTACCCGTACCCGGCCGCACCAGGGTCGCAAACGGCTACCCGTGCCAGGTTCACAGTTGCCACACTTTCAAGTTCATAGTGTCAAGTTCACAGTGACCATCTCAGACTCGGTGACCATCTCAGACTCACAGTGACCATCTCAGACTCACAGTGGCAATCTCAAATTCACAGTGACCATCTCAGACTCACAGTGGCAATCTCAAATTTACAGTGGCCATCTCAAATTCACAGTGACCATCTCAGACTCACAGTGGCAATCTCAAATTCACAGTGACCATCTCAAGCCCACGATGGTAATCTCAAGTTCACAGTGACCAGAGTGTCAAATTCACACTGACCATCTCAAACCAACGATGTTAATCTCAAGATCACAGTGACCAGAGTGTCAAATTCACAGTGACCATCTCAAGCCCACGATGGTTAATCTCAAGATCACAGTGACCAGAGTGTCAAATTCACAGTGGCCATCTCAACCCCGCGATGGTTAATCTCAAGTTCACAGTGACCGGAGTGTCAAATTCACAGTGGCCATCTCAAGCCCACGATGGTTAATCTCAAGTTCACAGTGACCAGAGTGTCAAATTCACAGTGGCCATCTCAAGCCCACGATGGTTAATCTCAAGTTCACAGTGACCAGAATGTCAAATTCACAGTGGCCATCTCAACCCCGCGATGGTTAATCTCAAGTTCACAGTGACCAGAGTGTCAAATTCACAGTGGCCATCTCAAGCCCACGATGGTTAATCTCAAGTTCACAGTGACCAGAGTGTCAAATTCACAGTGGCCATCTCAAACCCACCATGCTAATCTCAAGTTCACAGTGACCAGAGTGTCAAATTCACAGTGGCCATCTCGAACCCACGATGGTTAATCTCAAGTTCACAGTGACCAGAGTGTCAAATTGACAGTGACCATCTCAAACCCACGATGGTTAATCTCAAGTTCACAGTGACCAGAGTGTCAAATTCACAGTGGCCATCTCAAACCCACGATGGTTAATCTCAAGTTCACAGTGACCAGAGTGTCAAATTCACAGTGGCCATCTCAAACCCACGATGGTTAATCTCAAGATCACAGTGACCAGAGTGTCAAATTCACAGTGGCCATCTCAAACCCACGATGGTTAATCTCAAGATCACAGTGACCAGAGTGTCAAATTCACAGTGACCATCTCAAACCCGCGATGGTTAATCTCAAGTTCACAGTGACCAGAGTGTCAAATTCACAGTGGCCATCTCGAACCCACGATGGTTAATCTCAAGTTCACAGTGACCAGAGTGTCAAATTCACAGTGACCATCTCAAACCCACGATGGTTAATCTCAAGTTCACAGTGACCAGAGTGTCAAATTCACAGTGGCCATCTCAAACCCACGATGGTGATCTCAAGATCACAGTGACCAGAGTGTCAAATTCACAGTGACCATCTCAAACCCGCGATGGTTAATCTCAAGTTCACAGTGACCAGAGTGTCAAATTCACAGTGGCCATCTCAAACCCACGATGTTAATCTCAAGATCACAGTGACCAGAGTGTCAAATTCACAGTGACCATCTCAAACCAACGATGTTAATCTCAAGATCACAGTGACCAGAGTGTCAAATTCACAGTGGCCATCTCAAACCCACGATGTTAATCTCAAGATCACAGTGACCAGAGTGTCAAATTCACAGTGGCCATCTCAACCCCGCGATGGTTAATCTCAAGTTCACAGTGACCAGAGTGTCAAATTCACAGTGGCCATCTCGAACCCACGATGGTTAATCTCAAGTTCACAGTGACCAGAGTGTCAAATTCACAGTGGCCATCTCAACCCCACGATGGTTAATCTCAAGTTCACAGTGACCAGAGTGTCAAATTCACAGTGGCCATCTCAAGCCCACGATGGTTAATCTCAAGATCACAGTGACCAGAGTGTCAAATTCACAGTGGCCATCTCAAACCCACGGTTTTAATCTCAAATTCACAATGGTCAGAGTGTCAAATTCACAGTGGCCATCTCAAACCCACGGTTTTAATCTCAAATTCACAATGGTCAGAGTGTCAAATTCACAGTGGCCATCTCAAACCCACAGTGGCAATCTCAAGTTCAAAATGGCCAGTGTGTCAAATTCACAATTGCCAAGCAGCGCGTCTCACCACTGTACGTGTTGCCCACTCTTGCCAGACACCGCCTCCTCCGCCCCGTACCGCGTCCCCCCAGACGCCGGTCAGACCGGTCTGGTGGGGTGGATGGGCGGGTGAGTGGATGGGCGAGTGAGGAGTTGCGTGATTGGGTGAGTGAATGGGTTGGGTGATGAGATGTGTGAATGTTTGGGTGGGTGGATGCTTGGGTTTGTTGATAGATGGGTGGGTTGGTTGGTGAGATCAGTGGATGGGTGGATGGGTGGATGAGGGGCCGGGTGGGTGAGTCGATGGGTGAATGTATCGATGGCTGGATGATTTGGTGGATGGGTGAGTGAGTTGGTGGATGGATGATTGGGTGGGTGAGTGGGTGGATGGGTGGATGGGTGGGTGAGTGGGTGGGTGGATGGGTGGGTGGGTGAGTGGGTGGATGGTTGGGTGAGTGGGTGGATGGGTGGGTGAGTTGGTGGATGGGTGGGTGGATGGGTGGGTGAGTGGGTGGATGGGTGGGTGAGTGGGTGGATGGGTGGGTGAGTGGGTGAATGGGTGGGTGAGTGGGTGGATGGGTGGGTGGATGGGTGGGTGAGTGGGTGGATGGGTGGGTAAGTGGGTGAATGGGTGGGTGAGTGGGTGGATGGGTGGGTGAGTGGGTGGATGGGTGGGTGAGTGGGTGAGTGGGTGGGTGGATGGGTGGGTGAGTGGGTAGATGGGTGGGTGAGTGGGTGGATGGTGGGTGGGTGAGTGGGTGGATGGGTGGATGGGTGGGTGAGTGGGTGAGTGGGTGGATGGGTGGGTGAGTGGGTGGATGGGTGGGGGAGTGGGTGGGTGGATGGGTGGGTGGGTGGGTGAGTGGGTGGATGGTTGGGTGAGTGGGTGGATGGGTGGGTGAGTTGGTGGATGGGTGGGTGGATGGGTGGGTGGGTGGGTGGATGGGTGGGTGGGTGGGTGAGTGGGTGGATGGGTGGGTGGGTGAGTGGGTGGATGGGTGGGTGGGTGAGTGGGTGGATGGGTGGGTGGGTGAGTGGGTGGATGGGTGGGTGGGTGAGTGGGTGGATGGGTGGGTGGGTGAGTGGGTGGATGGGTGGGTGAGTGGGTGGATGGGTGGGTGAGTGGGTGGATGGGTGGATGGGTGGGTGAGTGGGTGGATGGGTGGGTGAGTGGGTGGATGGGTGGGTGAGTGGGTGGATGGGTGGGTGAGTGGGTGGATGGGTGGGTGAGTGGGTGGATGGGTGGGTGAGTGGGTGGATGGGTGGGCGAGTGGGTGGATGGGTGGGTGAGTGGGTGGATGGTTGGGTGAGTGGATGGGTGAGTGAATGGGTGGGTTATTAGATGCGTGAATGTTTGGGTGGATGGATGGTTGGGTGAGTGGTTGGGTGGGTGGGCGAGTCGATGGGTGAATGAATGGGTGGGTGGGTGGGTGATTGGGTGGATGGGTGAGTGAGTTGGTGGATGAAGGATTGAGTGGGTGCATTGGTGGGTGAGTGGGAGGATGGGTGAGTGGGTGGGTGGGTGAGTGAGGAGTTGGGTGAGTGGATGGATGGGTGGCTGGATTATTGGGTGGGTGGGCGAGTGAGTGAGTTGGTGGATAGATGATTGGGTGAGTGAATGGGTAGGTGAGTGAGTGAGTGGGTGGGTGGATGGGTGAGTGGGTGGGTGATTGGGTGGACATGTGTGTGGGTGAATGAGTAGATAGGTGGATGGGTGAGTGAGTGAGAGAATGTTTGAGTGAGTGGACGGGTGAGTGAGTGAGTGCGTTGAACTTCTTTTGCACCGTACGTAGCCAACCGCGCTAATCGGAGGTGCGCGGATGGGTGAGTGAGTGGGTGGATGGGTGCTGCTTGAGGAGGGCCATTACCCGAAACGTCGGCTACAGCCTGTTTTTTATTTTGTAATTTCTAAGGCCACACGCACGGAATGTGTTAAGCAATTTCGATTTAAAGCTTTCGTGACTGCAGGGATTCATCTTCTTGGTTCTTTCGGTAAAGTCACGTAGAGTGGAAATAATAAAATAATAATAATAAAATACAATTCTCACAAAGGGAAATAATAAAATAATAAAAATAAAACATGATAAAATACAATTCTCACAAAGGGAAATAATAAAATAATAAAAAATAAGACATGATAAAATACAATTCTCACAAAGGGAAATAATAAAATAATAAAAATAAACATGATACAATACAATTCCCACAAAGGGAAATCATAAAATAATAATAAAACATGATAAAATACAATTCTCACAAAGGGAAATAATAAAATAATAAAAAATAAGACATGATAAAATACAATTCTCACAAAGGGAAATCATAAAATAATAAAAATAAACATGATACAATACAATTCTCACAAAGGGAAATCATAAACTAATAAAAATAAAACATGATAAAATACAATTCTCACAAAGGGAAAACATAAAATAATAAAAATAAAACATGATAAAATACAATTCTCACAAAGGGAAAACATAAAATAATTAAAATAAAACATGATAAAATACAATTCTCACAAAGGGAAAACATAAAATAATAAAAATAAAACATGATAAAATACAATTCTCACAAAGGGAAAACATAAAATAATTAAAATAAAACATGATAAAATACAATTCTCACAAAGGGAAAACATAAAATAATTAAAATAAAACATGATAAAATACAATTCTCACAAAGGGAAATAATAAAATAAAAATTAAACATAATAAAATAATTCTCACGACGTTTCGGCCACAACGCAAATTTTATTGTTTTTTTATTATTATTTGTGACTTTACCGAAAGAACCAAGAAGGTGTTAAGCAATGTTTTATATCTGGATCAGTCTTCCACTCCCCCCCCCCCCTCCTCTTAAACCCACACTTGGTCTCGTCCACCTACAGCCTCACTTACGAACTCCACCCCCCTACCCCCCCTCCTCTTAACCTCCACTTGGTTTCGTCCACCAGGTAAAGTCTCAACTCCCCCCTCCTCTTAACTCCCCACTTGGTCTCGCCCACCAGGTGAGATTCAACCCCCCCCCCCTCTTAACCCTCCACTTGGACTCGTCCACCAGGTGAGTCTCAACCCCCCCTCCTCTTAACCCTCCACTTGGACTCGCCCACCAGGTGAGTCTCAACCCCCCCTCCTCTTAACCCTCCACTTGGACTCGCCCACCAGGTGAGATTCAACCCCCCCCCCCCCTCTTAACCCTCCACTTGGACTCGCCCACCAGGTGAGATTCAACCCCCCCTCCTCTTAACCTCCACTTGGACTCGCCCACCAGGTGAGATTCAACCCCCCCCCCCCTCTTAACCCTCCACTTGGACTCGTCCACCAGGTGAGTCTCAACCCCCCCTCCTCTTAACCCTCCACTTGGACTCGCCCACCAGGTGAGATTCAACCCCCCCTCCTCTTAACCCTCCACTTGGACTCGCCCACCAGGTGATATTCTATCCCCCCTCCTCTTAACTCCCCACTTGGACTCGCCCACCAGGTGAGATTCAACCCCCCCCCCCCCCTCTTAACCCTCCACTTGGACTCGTCCACCAGGTGAGTCTCAACCCCCCCTCCTCTTAACCCTCCACTTGGTCTCTCCCACCAGGTGAGATTCAACCCCCCCTCCTCTTAACCCTCCACTTGGTCTCTCCCACCAGGTGAGTCTCAACCCCCCCTCCTCTTAACCCTCCACTTGGACTCGCCCACCAGGTGAGATTCAACCCCCCCTCCTCTTAACCCTCCACTTGGTCTCGCCCACCAGGTGAGATTCAACCCCCCCCCCCCCCTCTTAACCCCGCACTTGGACTCGTCCACCAGGTGAGATTCAACCCCCCCCCCTCTTAACCCCGCACTTGGACTCGTCCACCAGGTGAGATTCAACCCCCCCTCCTCTTAACCCTCCACTTGGACTCGCCCACCAGGTGAGATTCAACCCCCCCTCCTCTTAACCCTCCACTTGGACTCGCCCACCAGGTGAGATTCTATCCCCCCTCCTCTTAACTCCCCACTTGGACTCGCCCACCAGGTGAGATTCAACCCCCCCCCCCTCTTAACCCTCCACTTGGACTCGTCCACCAGGTGAGTCTCAACCCCCCCTCCTCTTAACCCTCCACTTGGTCTCTCCCACCAGGTGAGATTCAACCCCCCCTCCTCTTAACCCTCCACTTGGTCTCTCCCACCAGGTGAGTCTCAACCCCCCCTCCTCTTAACCCTCCACTTGGTCTCGCCCACCAGGTGAGATTCAACCCCCCCCCCCTCTTAACCCCGCACTTGGACTCGTCCACCAGGTGAGATTCAACCCCCCCCTCCTCTTAACCCTCCACTTGGACTCGCCCACCAGGTGAGATTCAACCCCCCCCCCCTCTTAACCCCGCACTTGGACTCGTCCACCAGGTGAGATTCAAACCCCCTCCTCTTAACCCCGCACTTGGTCTCGCCCACCAGGTGAGATTCAACCCCCCCCCCCCTCTTAACCCCGCACTTGGACTCGTCCACCAGGTGAGATTCAACCCCCCCCCCTCTTAACCCCGCACTTGGACTCGCCCACCAGGTGAGATTCAACCCCCCCTCCTCTTAACCCTCCACTTGGACTCGCCCACCAGGTGAGATTCAACCCCCCCTCCTCTTAACCCTCCACTTGGACTCGCCCACCAGGTGAGATTCTATCCCCCCTCCTCTTAACTCCCCACTTGGACTCGCCCACCAGGTGAGATTCAACCCCCCCCCCTCTTAACCCTCCACTTGGACTCGTCCACCAGGTGAGTCTCAACCCCCCCTCCTCTTAACCCTCCACTTGGTCTCTCCCACCAGGTGAGATTCAACCCCCCCTCCTCTTAACCCTCCACTTGGTCTCTCCCACCAGGTGAGTCTCAACCCCCCCTCCTCTTAACCCTCCACTTGGTCTCGCCCACCAGGTGAGATTCAACCCCCCCCCCTCTTAACCCCGCACTTGGACTCGTCCACCAGGTGAGATTCAACCCCCCCTCCTCTTAACCCTCCACTTGGACTCGCCCACCAGGTGAGATTCAACCCCCCCCCCCTCTTAACCCCGCACTTGGTCTCGCCCACCAGGTGAGATTCAACCCCCCCTCCTCTTAACCCTCCACTTGGACTCGCCCACCAGGTGAGTCTCAACCTCCCCCCCTCTTAACCCCGCACTTGGACTCGTCCACCAGGTGAGATTCAACCCCCCCTCCTCTTAACCCCGCACTTGGACTCGTCCACCAGGTGAGATTCAACCCCCCCCCCCCCTCTTAACCCTCCACTTGGTTTCGCCCGCCAGGTGAGATTCAACCCCCCCCTCCTCTTAACCCTCCACTTGGTTTCGCCCGCCAGGTGAGTCTCACCTGCGCGAGGCGGCTTGCTTACAGTGCATTCCGAGGCGTTCCACTCCCAGGCCACGCAGCGAGACGTAGGTGATTGTGAATCGCGCTGAGATTGATTGTGAATCGCGCTGAGATTGATTGATTGTGACGCGCTGAGATTGTGACGTTATTGCAACGCTCCCTGATTGTAACGTGAATGTAACGCGAAGTGATCGTAGCGAAAGCTCTAGTAACGTGATGCGATTGTAACGTGGTGTGTTTGTAACGAACGCGGTGATTGTAACGAGGTGTGATTGCAACGTGTGAGTCAGTAAATGAGTGGGTGTGTGAGTCGGTGAGTGTGTGAGTCGGGGTGAGTGTGTGTGTGTGGGGGTGAGTGTGTGTGTGTGTGTGTGGGTGAGTGTGTGTGTGGGTGAGTGTGTGGGTGAGTCGGTGTGTGGGTGAGTGGGTGAGTGTGTGGGTGAGTCGGTGAGTGTGTGAGTCGGTGAGTGTGTGAGTCGGTGAGTGTGTGGGTGAGTGTGTGGGTGAGTGTGTGGGTGAGTCGGTGAGTGAGTGTGTGGGTGAGTCGGTGAAGTGTGTGGGTGAATTGGTGAGTGTGTGGGTGGGTGAGTGAGTGTGTGTGTGGGTGAGTGAGTGTATGTGTGGGTGAGTGAGTGTATGTGTGGGTGAGTGAGTGTATGTGTGTGTGGGTGAGTGAATGTATGTGTGTGTGGGTGAGTGAGTGTATGTGTGTGTGGGTGAGTGAGTGTATGTGTGTGTGGGTGAGTGAGTGAGTGAGTGTGTGTGTGGGTGAGTGAGTGTATGTGTGTGTGGGTGAGTGAGTGTATGTGTGTGTGGGTGAGTGAGTGTATGTGTGGGTGAGTCTGTGAGTGTATGTGCGTGTGGGTGAGTGAGTGTATGTGCGTGTGGGTGAGTGAGTGTATGTGTGTGTGGGTGAGTGAGTGTATGTGTGGGTGAGTGAGTGTATGTGTGTGTGGGTGAGTGAGTGTATGTGTGTGTGGGTGAGTGAGTGAGTGTATGTGTGTGTGGGTGAGTGAGTGTATGTGTGTGTGGGTGAGTGAGTGAGTGGGTGTATGTGTGGGTGGGTGAGTAGGTGGGTGTGTGTGTGGGTGAGTGAGTGTGTGGGTGAGTGTGTGGGTGAGTCGGTGAGTGAGTGTGTGGGTGAGTCGGTGAAGTGTGTGGGTGAGTGTGTGGGTGAGTCTGTGAGTGTGTGGGTGAGTGGGTGGGTGAGTGTGTGAGTGAGTCTGTGAGTGTGTGGGTGAGTGTGTGGGTGAGTCGGTGAGTGTGTGGGTGAGTCTGTGAGTGTGTGGGTGAGTCGGTGAGTGTGTGGGTGAGTCTGTGAGTGTGTGGGTGAGTCTGTGAGTGTGTGGGTGAGTCTGTGAGTGTGTGGGTGAGTGTGTGGGTGAGTCTGTGAGTGTGTGGGTGAGTGGGTGGGTGAGTGTGTGAGTGAGTCTGTGAGTGTGTGGGTGAGTGTGTGGGTGAGTCGGTGAGTGTGTGGGTGAGTCTGTGAGTGTGTGGGTGAGTCGGTGAGTGTGTGGGTGAGTCTGTGAGTGTGTGGGTGAGTCTGTGAGTGTGTGGGTGAGTCTGTGAGTGTGTGGGTGAGTGTGTGGGTGAGTCTGTGAGTGTGTGGGTGAGTGGGTGGGTGAGTGTGTGAGTGAGTCTGTGAGTGTGTGGGTGAGTGTGTGGGTGAGTCGGTGAGTGTGTGGGTGAGTCTGTGAGTGTGTGGGTGAGTCTGTGAGTGTGTGGGTGAGTCGGTGAGTGTGTGGGTGAGTCTGTGAGTGTGTGGGTGAGTCTGTGAGTGTGTGGGTGAGTCTGTGAGTGTGTGGGTGAGTCTGTGAGTGTGTGGGTGAGTGGGTGGGTGAGTGTGTGAGTGAGTCTGTGAGTGTGTGGGTGAGTGTGTGGGTGAGTCGGTGAGTGTGTGGGTGAGTCTGTGAGTGTGTGGGTGAGTCGGTGAGTGTGTGGGTGAGTCTGTGTGTGGGTGTGTGTGTAAGTCGGTGTGAGTGTGAATCTGCAGCGGGGAGCGTTAGGCGCTGCACAACGAACCTGGCGACCCGAGTTCGATTCCCGCTCACGACCAACACCGCTTTTAGCGACTACCTGGACCGGTTCTGGGCACCCCCTAGGTCCACTCGGCCTCAAATAACTACCTCGCCACTGGGGAGACAAAGGCGGCCGGGCGTGGTGCTCGCCACCCACCCCCTCGTGTGCCACAGTGGCCGGTAGCCTGCAGAGGTGCTGCTGCTACTCGCTAGGAACAGCACTTGCCCCTACAGCCTGTCAGGCTACACGGGGGAGCTTTGTCTGTGTGTGTGTGGCACAGCGCTTGCCCCTATCCTCCGTCACAGGCTACACGGGGCAGCTTTGTCTTTGTAAAAGCACTTGCCCCTACAGCCTACAACATGCTAGAGGCTACACGGGGGAGCTTTGTGTGTGTGTGGAACGGCACTTGCCCCTACAGCCTGCTAGAGGCTACACGGGGGAGCTTTGTCTGTGTGTGTGTGTGTGGAAGAGCACTTGCCC
>NW_027620635.1:62500-79212 GCF_964198595.1 Lampetra fluviatilis | reverse complement strand
CACCCCCACCACCACCACCACCCCCACCCCCACCACCCCCACCACCACCCCCACCACCACCACCACCACCCCCCACCACCCCCACCAACCACCCCGCCAAGGAGGATACACACTAGCGAGGTGGTGGTGATGGCCATGATGGTGCCGATGGGGATCGACTTCTGAGCGTCCTTCAGATCTCCCGAGCGGTTGGAACCGGCCATGATGCCTGCAGCACAACAACAACAACAACCACTATCAGAACAACAACAACAACAACCACAACATAAAAAACAACAACAGCAACAACCACTATGAGAACAACTACAACAACAACCACAACATCAAGAACAACATATACAACAACCACAGCAACCATAACCACAACAACCATAGCAACATGCACAACAACAAACAACTAAAACAATCACAACAACAACCACAATAACCACATGCATCAACAACAACAACCACACCAACCACAACAAATAACTACGACAACCACATTAACAACAACCACAACAATCACAACCACAACAGCAACCACGACCATCGCAAAAACCACCCTAACCACAATAAGTGAGTGAGCGAGCGAGCGAGCGAGCGAGTGAGCGATCGATGAGTGAGTGAGTAAGTTAGTCAGTTAGTCAGTGAGTCAGTGAGTGAGCCAGTGAGTCAGTGAGTGAGTGAGTGAGTGAGTGAGCGAGTGAGTCAGTCAGTGAGTGAGTCAGTGAGTGAGCGAGCGAGCGAAGTGAGCGATCGAGTGAGTGAGTAAGTTAGTCAGTTAGTCAGTGAGTCAGTGAGTGAGCCAGTGAGTAAGTGAGTGAGCGAGTGAGTGAGTGAGCGATCGAGTGAGTGAGTAAGTTAGTCAGTTAGTCAGTGAGTCAGTGAGTGAGCCAGTGAGTCAGTGAGTGAGCGAGTGAGTGAGTGAGCGAGTGAGTCAGTCAGTGAGTGAGTCAGTGACGTGAGCGAGCGAGCGAGTAGTGAGCGATCGAGTGAGTGAGTAAGTTAGTCAGTTAGTCAGTGAGTCAGTGAGTGAGCCAGTGAGTAAGTGAGTGAGCGAGTGAGTGAGTGAGCGATCGAGTGAGTGAGTAAGTTAGTCAGTTAGTCAGTGAGTCAGTGAGTGAGCCAGTGAGTCAGTGAAGTGAGCGAGTGAGTGAGTGAGCGAGTGAGTCAGTCAGTGAGTGAGTCAGTGAGTGAGCGAGCGAGCGAGTGAGCGATCGAGTGAAGTGAGTAAGTTAGTCAGTTAGTCAGTGAGTCAGTGAGTGAGCCAGTGAGTAAGTGAGTGAGCGAAGTGAGTGAAGTGAGCGATCGAGTGAGTGAGTAAGTTAGTCAGTTAGTCAGTGAGTCAGTGAGTGAGCCAGTGAGTAAGTGAGTGAGCGAGTGAGTGAAGTGAGCGATCGAGTGAGTGAGTAAGTTAGTCAGTTAGTCAGTGAGTCAGTGAGTGAGCAGTGAGTGAGTCAGTGAGTGAGCGAGTGAGTGAGTGAGCGAGTGAGTCAGTCAGTGAGTGAGTCAGTGAGTGAAGCGAGCGAGCGAAGTGAGCGATCGAGTGAGTGAGTAAGTTAGTCAGTTAGTCAGTGAGTCAGTGAGTGAGCCAGTGAGTAAGTGAGTGAGCGAGTGAGTGAGTGAGCGATCGAGTGAGTGAGTAAGTTAGTCAGTTAGTCAGTGAGTCAGTGAGTGAGCCAGTGAGTCAGTGAGTGAGCGAAGCAAGCGAGCGAGTGAGCGATCGAGTGAGTGAGTAAGTTAGTCAGTTAGTCAGTGAGTCAGTGAGTGAGCCAGTGAGTAAGTGAGTGAGCGAGGTGAGTGAGTGAGCGAGTGAGTCAGTCAGTGAGTGAGTCAGTGAGTGAGCGAGCGAGCGAGTGAGCGATCGAGTGAGTGAGTAAGTTAGTCAGTTAGTCAGTGAGTCAGTGAGTGAGCCAGTGAGTAAGTGAGTGAGCGAGTGAGTGAGTGAGCGAGTGAGTCAGTCAGTGAGTGAGTCAGTGAGTGAGCGAGCGAGCGAGCGAGCGATCGAGTGAGTGAGTAAGTTAGTCAGTTAGTCAGTGAGTCAGTGAGTGAGCCAGTGAGTAAGTGAGTGAGCGAGTGAGTGAGTGAGCGAGTGAGTCAGTCAGTGAGTGAGTCAGTGAGTGAGCGAGCGAGCGAGTGAGCGATCGAGTGAGTGAGTAAGTTAGTCAGTTAGTCAGTGAGTCAGTGAGTGAGCCAGTGAGTAAGTGAGTGAGCGAGTGAGTGAGTGAGCGAGTGAGTCAGTCAGTGAGTGAGTCAGTGAGTGAGCGAGCGAGCGAGTGAGCGATCGAGTGAGTGAGTAAGTTAGTCAGTTAGTCAGTGAGTCAGTGAGTGAGCCAGTGAGTAAGTGAGTGAGCGAGTGAGTGAGTGAGCGAGTGAGTCAGTCAGTGAGTGAGTCAGTGAGTGAGCGAGCGAGCGAAGTGAGCGATCGAGTGAGTGAGTAAGTTAGTCAGTTAGTCAGTGAGTCAGTGAGTGAGCCAGTGAGTAAGTGAGTGAGCGAGTGAGTGAGTGAGCGAGTGAGTCAGTCAGTGAGTGAGTCAGTGAGTGAGCGAGCGAGCGAAGTGAGCGATCGAGTGAGTGAGTAAGTTAGTCAGTTAGTCAGTGAGTCAGTGAGTCAGTGAGTGAGCCAGTGAGTAAGTGAGTGAGCGAGTGAGTGAGTGAGCGAGTGAGTCAGTCAGTGAGTGAGTCAGTGAGTGAGCGAGCGAGCGAGTGAGCGATCGAGTGAGTGAGTAAGTTAGTCAGTTAGTCAGTGAGTCAGTGAGTGAGCCAGTGAGTAAGTGAGTGAGCGAGTGAGTGAGTGAGCGAGTGAGTCAGTCAGTGAGTGAGTCAGTGAGTGAGCGAGCGAGCGAGCGATCGAGTGAGTGAGTAAGTTAGTCAGTTAGTCAGTGAGTCAGTGAGTGAGCCAGTGAGTAAGTGAGTGAGCGAGTGAGTGAGTGAGCGAGTGAGTCAGTCAGTGAGTGAGTCAGTGAGTGAGCGAGCGAGCGATCGAGTGAGTGAGTAAGTTAGTCAGTTAGTCAGTGAGTCAGTGAGTGAGCCAGTGAGTAAGTGAGTGAGCGAGTGAGTGAGTGAGCGAGTGAGTCAGTGAGTGAGTGAGCGATGGAGTGAGTGAGCTGTGAGTGAGCGGTGTGTCCTGACCGGTGACGGAGGGGAAGAAGATGCCCACGAGGGCGGTGAAGGAGGTGGTGATGTCCGAGTAGACGTAGGGGAGGCTGTGAGTGAGCGAGTGAGTCAGTGAGTGAGCGAGCGAGTGAGTTAGTCAGTGAGCGAGCGAGCGAGCGAGCGAGTGAGTAAGTTAGTCAGTTAGTCAGTGAGTCAGTGAGTGAGTGAGCGATCAAGTGATTGAGTAAGTTAGTCAGTTAGTCAGTGAGTCAGTGAGTGAGCCAGTGAGCGATCGAGTCAGTGAGCGAGCGAGTGAGCGAATGAGCGAGCGAGCGAATGAGCGATCAAGTGAGCGAGCGAGTTAGCGAGCGAGTCAGTGAGTGAGTGAGCGATCAAGTGATTGAGTAAGTTAGTCAGTTAGTCAGTGAGTCAGTGAGTGAGCCAGTGAGCGATCGAGTCAGTGAGCGAGCGAGTGAGCGAATGAGCGAGCGAGCGAATGAGCGATCAAGTGAGCGAGCGAGTTAGCGAGCGAGTCAGTGAGTGAGTGAGCGAGCGGTGAGTGAGCGGTGCGTGCTGACCGGTGACGGAGGGGAAGAAGATGCCCACGAGGGCGGTGAAGGAGGTGGCGATGTCCGAGTAGACGTAGGGGAGGCTGTGAGTGAGTCAGTGAGCGAGCGAGTGAGCGAGTGAGTGAGTGAGTGAGTGAGTAAGTGAGCGAGTGAGTGAGTGATCAAGTGAGTGAGTGAGTGAGCGAGCGAGTGAGTGAATGAGCAAGCGAGCGAGTGAGTGAGTGAGTGAGTGAGTGAGTGAGCGAGCGAGTGAGTGAGCGAGTCAGCGAGCGAGCGGTGAGTGAGCGGTGCATGCTGACCGGTGACGGAGGGGAAGAAGATGCCCACGAGGGCGGTGAAGGAGGTGGCGATGTCCGAGTAGACGTAGGGGAGGCTGCGCTCTGCTCGCTCGCTCCCCGCGGCGCCCACGGAGCCCAGCGACGACTTCTCCAGACGGGCACCGCCAGCCGTGTAGGCACTCCACAGGTTCTCTACAACAACAACCACCACAACCACCACTACTTCAACAACTACAACAACAACCACCACTACAACAACTACCACCACCACCACAACCACCACTACAACAACCACCACTACAGAGTAGGCGCTCCACAGGTTCTCTATACAACCACCACAACCACAACAACCACAACTACAACCACCACAACCACCACTACAACCACCACAACCACCACCACAACCACTACCACCACCACAACCACCACCACTAGAGAGTAGGCACTCAACAGGTTCTCTACACTCACTCGCTCACTAATTCACAGACACTAGTAGGAGTCTGTCTCTCTCCCTCTCTCTCTCTCGTTCAATCCGGCCTTCACAGTCATTGGGGACAACCCCACACCCGGTCAGGACAGCCGACACTCTTCAAGACCCACAGCTTCGAAGAGGCAAAGACCCCGATGAGTTCCATCCCGGACTGTGGCAGCCCCGATTGCGGGTCGGGGCTCTGCCTTTTATCCTCGTCAGCGTGGCCAGGCTACCGACAAGTTCCATCCCGGATTGCGGCAGCCCTGATTGCGAGTCGGGGCTCTGCCTTTTATCCTCGCCAGCCTGGCCAGGCTACCGACAAGTTACATCCCGAAGTGCGGCAGCCCCGATTGCGAGTCGGGGCTCTGCCTTTTATCCTCCCCAGCGTGGCCAGGCTACCGACAAGTTCCATCCCGGATTGCGGCAGCCCCGATTGCGAGTCGGGGCTCTGCCTTTTATCCTCGCCAGCGTGGCCCAGGCTACCGACAAGTTCCATCCCGGAGTTCGGCAGCCCCGATTGCGAGTCGGGGCTCTGCCTTTTATCCTCCCCAGCGTGGCCCAGGCTACCGACAAGTTCCGGCCCGGATTGCGGCAGCCCCGATTGCGAGTCGGGGCTCGCCTTTGATCTTCGCCAGCGTGGCCAGGCTACGCCCTCGGCCCTCTGGATCCCCCCAGGAGGCTCCGGGCTTCGCCCACGAGTCCAATTGGAAGAACGGGCTGCTACCCCCAATGCCGTTCTCTAACGGTCCCAAACGCTAAGCGCTTCAGTGACTAGTTCGATGTTCACTCCACACCAGAGGTCGCAAATGGGTTTTGATTCAGTTTAACACTTTGCTTTCGCGACCAATATTATTCATAATCAACGTTGTTGGGTTTAGATCGCGTTATTTATAAATGTGTCGTAACCCTCCACCACCCGACAGGGCCAATCAGTAAAGAAGTGTCACGTTGACAAAAAGACAAAATAGTTCACTGCTTTAGCCCACCGGTGTGTTGAAGCGTGAAACCACATCATTTACAATTTGAGTACGACTGCGACGTTTCGCTGGTAATTGCATCCAGCATCATCGGGCAATTCGCCAGAATAGTGAGGCTCTGCTCTGTCTCCCGTTCTTATATAGAGCAGCAGCTGCAGGGTGACGTCATCATTAACTCATTAACTCATCAGGTGCAACGATTTGAGGGGGGGGGGGGGGGGGTTATTGTAATTGATTCCTTACCCTTACCCGTACCCGGCCGCACCAGGGTCGCAAATGGGTACCTGTACCCGGCCGGGTACGGGTACCCGTTCCCTACCTGTACCCTACCCGAAATGAGTGACAACCGGTGACTCACCAGTGACTCACGGCCTACCCGTACCCGTACCTGGCCGTACCCGTACCCTACCCGTACCCGGCCGGGTATCGGGTAGGGTACGGGTATCGGGTACCCGATTGCGACCTCTGGGATGAAGCCACGTTGCAGGCGCGGGTGGGTTGATTCTAGGAACTTGAATTGTGAGAAGAGACAAGACGTTGGGAAATGAGTGACAAACGGCGACTCACCAGTGACTCACGGCCTACCCGTACCCGGCCGCACCAGGGTCGCAAACGGGTACCCGTACCCGTACCTGGCTGGGTACGGGTAGCCGGGTATTGGGTAGGGTACGGGTATCGGGTACCCGGTTGCGACCTCTGCTCCACAACCACAACAACAACCACCACTACAACAACCAGCACAACAACCACCACAACAACAATCACAACAACCACTACAGAGTAGCCATTCCACAGGTTCTATACACAACCACAACAACAACAACCGCCATTCGCCACTAAGTGGCGGTGACGTCACCACGACGCTTGTGCCAGGCTAGGTGCACGTTGAGGCCACGTGACGTGTCGAACGCCCGCTGGCGGGAGGTCACGGGGCAGTCTCAGCAGGTGCCACGGGTCGACTGACTGAGATGAGTGGCTGATGCACCACCTGTGCCCCCTACTGTGCCAACTTGCTGTGCTTTAGCCACCCGGTGCTTAACTCGTTGTTGTGAGCATCGCTCCTCTGCCCTCTGTTCTTGTTGGAGGGCGACTGCCTCCAACTGCCCAGTAGCAGCGTCCTTCACGAGCCTCCTCCACAGAGGCCGATCTTGACACCACTGGTACCAGTCATCGGCAAGTCCACTCAGCTCCACGTCCTCCTGTACCATGTCACTCCATCTCTTCTCTAGCCCGTGCCGCGCCCGTTTAGCCCCCTCAATCCGGCCAAACAAAAGCTGTTTAGGCATGCGGTGGCTGGGCATGCAGGCTACATGAGTAGGTGAGTGAGTAGGTGAGTAAGTAGGTGAGTAGCTAGGTAGGTGGGTGAGTAGGTGGGTGAGTAGGTGAGTGAATAGGTGAGTGAGTAGGTGAGTGGCTAGCTAGGTGGGTGAGTAGGTGAGTAGGTGAGTGTGTAGGTGAGTGAGTAGGTGAGTAAGTAGGTGAGTAGCTAGGTAGGTGGGTGAGTAGGTGAGTGTGTAGGTGAGTGAGTAGGTGAGTAAGTAGGTGAGTAGCTAGGTAGGTGGGTGAGTAGGTGGGTGAGTAGGTGAGTGAGTAGGTGAGTGAGTAGGTGAGTGGCTAGCTAGGTGGGTGAGTAGGTGAGTGTGTAGGTGAGTGGCTAGCTAGGTGGGTGAGTAGGTGAGTAGGTGAGTGTGTAGGTGAGTGAGTAGGTGAGTAAGTAGGTGAGTAGCTAGGTAGGTGGGTGAGTAGGTGGGTGAGTAGGTGAGTGAGTAGGTGAGTGAGTAGGCGAGTGGCTAGCTAGGTGGGTGAGTAGGTGAGTGTGTAGGTGAGTGGCTAGCTAGGTGGGTGAGTAGGTGAGTAGGTGAGTGTGTAGGTGAGTGAGTAGGTGAGTAAGTAGGTGAGTAGCTAGGTAGGTGGGTGAGTAGGTGGGTGAGTAGGTGAGTGAGTAGGTGAGTGAGTAGGCGAGTGGCTAGCTAGGTGGGTGAGTAGGTGAGTGTGTAGGTGAGTGGCTAGCTAGGTGGGTGAGTAGGTGAGTAGGTGAGTGTGTAGGTGAGTGAGTAGGTGAGTAAGTAGGTGAGTAGCTAGGTAGGTGGGTGAGTAGGTGGGTGAGTAGGTGAGTGAGTAGGTGAGTGAGTAGGTGAGTAAGTAGGTGAGTGAGTAGGCGAGTGGCTAGCTAGGTGGGTGAGTAGGTGAGTGTGTAGGTGAGTGAGTAGGTGGGTGAGTAGGTGAGTAAGTAGGTGAGTAGCTAGGTAGGTGGGTGAGTAGGTGGGTGAGTAGGTGAGTGAGTAGGTGAGTGAGTAGGCGAGTGGCTAGCTAGGTGGGTGAGTAGGTGAGTAGGTGAGTGTGTAGGTGAGTGAGTAGGTGAGTAAGTAGGTGAGTAGCTAGGTAGGTGGGTGAGTAGGTGGGTGAGTAGGTGAGTGAGTAGGTGAGTGAGTAGGCGAGTGGCTAGCTAGGTGGGTGAGTAGGTGAGTGTGTAGGTGAGTGGCTAGCTAGGTGGGTGAGTAGGTGAGTAGGTGAGTGTGTAGGTGAGTGAGTAGGTGAGTAAGTAGGTGAGTAGCTAGGTAGGTGGGTGAGTAGGTGGGTGAGTAGGTGAGTGAGTAGGTGAGTGAGTAGGTGAGTGGCTAGCTAGGTGGGTGAGTAGGTGAGTGTGTAGGTGAGTGGCTAGCTAGGTGGGTGAGTAGGTGAGTGTGTAGGTGAGTGAGTAGGTGAGCGAGTAGGTGAGTAGCCAGGTAGGTGAGTGAGTAGGTGGGTGAGTAGGTGAGTAGCTAGGTAGGTGGATGAGTAGGTGGGTGAGTAGGTGAGTGAGTAGGTGAGTGAGTAGGTGGGTGAGTAGGTGAGTAAGTAGGTGAGTGAGTAGGTGAGCGCGTATCGAGTACCGATGATGATGCCGCTGGCCACGCCGGGGATGCCCTGCAGCTCGGTCACGTTGTTCAGGGTGAAGTACTCGCTGCAGGTCGCGTTGAGTAGGTAGGTGGGTGAGTAGGTGAGTAAGTAGGTGAGTAGGTGGGTGAGTAGGTGAGTAGCCAGGTAGGTTAGTAGGTGAGTGAGTAGGTGAGTAGGTGAGTGAGTAGGTGAGTGAGTAGATGAGCGAGTAGGTGAGTAGCTAGCCAGGTAGGTGAGTGTGTAGGTGAGTGTGTAGATGAGTGAGTAGGTGAGTAGGTGAGTGAGTAGGTGAGTAGGTGAGTGAGTAGGTGAGTGAGTAGGTGAGTGAGTAGGTGAGTGATTAGGTGAGTAGTTGAGTGTGTAGGTGGGTGCGTAGGTGGGTGAGTAGGTAAGTGAGTAAGTGAGTAGGTGAGTAGGTGAGTGAGTAGGTGAGTAGGTGAGTGAGTAGGTGAGTGAGTAGGTGAGTGAGTAGGTGAGTGATTAGGTGAGTAGTTGAGTGTGTAGGTGAGTGAGTAGGTGAGTGGCTAGCTAGGTGAGTGTGTAGTTGAGTAGGTGAGTAGGTGAGTAGGTGAGTAGCCAGGTAGGTGAGCGAGTGAGTGAGTGAGTAGGTGAGTAAGTAGGTAAGTAGGTGGGTGAGTAGGTGAGTAGCCAGGTAGGTGAGTAGGTGAGTGAGTAGGTGAGTGGGTAGGTGAGTGGGTAGGTGAGTAGGTGAGTAGCTAGCCAGGTAGGTGAGTAGGTGAGTGAGTAGGTGAGTGAGTAGGTGAGTAAGTAGGTGAGTAGGTGAGTGAGTAGGTGAGTGAGTAGGTAGGTGAGTAGGTGAGTGAGTAGGTGAGTAGGTGAGTGGCTAGCTAGGTGAGTAGGTGAGTGAGTAGGTGAGTGTGTAGGTGAATAAGTAGGTGAGTGTGTAGGTGAGTGGCTAGCTAGGTGAGTGAGTAGGTGAGTGTGTAGGTGAGTGGCTAGCTAGGTGGGTGAGTAGGTGAGTAGGTGAGTGTGTAGGTGAGTGAGTAGGTGAGTAAGTAGGTGAGTAGCTAGGTAGGTGGGTGAGTAGGTGGGTGAGTAGGTGAGTGAGTAGGTGAGTGAGTAGGCGAGTGGCTAGCTAGGTGGGTGAGTAGGTGAGTGTGTAGGTGAGTGAGTAGGTGGGTGAGTAGGTGAGTAAGTAGGTGAGTAGCTAGGTAGGTGGGTGAGTAGGTGGGTGAGTAGGTGAGTGAGTAGGTGAGTGAGTAGGCGAGTGGCTAGCTAGGTGGGTGAGTAGGTGAGTGTGTAGGTGAGTGGCTAGCTAGGTGGGTGAGTAGGTGAGTAGGTGAGTGTGTAGGTGAGTGAGTAGGTGAGTAAGTAGGTGAGTAGCTAGGTAGGTGGGTGAGTAGGTGGGTGAGTAGGTGAGTGAGTAGGTGAGTGAGTAGGCGAGTGGCTAGCTAGGTGGGTGAGTAGGTGAGTGTGTAGGTGAGTGGCTAGCTAGGTGGGTGAGTAGGTGAGTAGGTGAGTGTGTAGGTGAGTGAGTAGGTGAGTAAGTAGGTGAGTAGCTAGGTAGGTGGGTGAGTAGGTGGGTGAGTAGGTGAGTGAGTAGGTGAGTGAGTAGGCGAGTGGCTAGCTAGGTGGGTGAGTAGGTGAGTGTGTAGGTGAGTGAGTAGGTGGGTGAGTAGGTGAGTAAGTAGGTGAGTAGCTAGGTAGGTGGGTGAGTAGGTGGGTGAGTAGGTGAATGAGTAGGTGAGTGAGTAGGCGAGTGGCTAGCTAGGTGGGTGAGTAGGTGAGTAGGTGAGTGTGTAGGTGAGTGAGTAGGTGAGTAAGTAGGTGAGTAGCTAGGTAGGTGGGTGAGTAGGTGGGTGAGTAGGTGAGTGAGTAGGTGAGTGAGTAGGCGAGTGGCTAGCTAGGTGGGTGAGTAGGTGAGTGTGTAGGTGAGTGGCTAGCTAGGTGGGTGAGTAGGTGAGTAGGTGAGTGTGTAGGTGAGTGAGTAGGTGAGTAAGTAGGTGAGTAGCTAGGTAGGTGGGTGAGTAGGTGGGTGAGTAGGTGAGTGAGTAGGTGAGTGAGTAGGCGAGTGGCTAGCTAGGTGGGTGAGTAGGTGAGTGTGTAGGTGAGTGAGTAGGTGGGTGAGTAGGTGAGTAAGTAGGTGAGTAGCTAGGTAGGTGGGTGAGTAGGTGGGTGAGTAGGTGAGTGAGTAGGTGAGTGAGTAGGTGAGTGGCTAGCTAGGTGGGTGAGTAGGTGAGTAGGTGAGTGTGTAGGTGAGTGAGTAGGTGAGTAAGTAGGTGAGTAGCTAGGTAGGTGGGTGAGTAGGTGGGTGAGTAGGTGAGTGAGTAGGTGAGCGAGTAGGTGAGTGGCTAGCTAGGTGGGTGAGTAGGTGAGTAGGTGAGTGTGTAGGTGAGTGAGTAGGTGAGTGGCTAGCTAGGTGGGTGAGTAGGTGAGTGTGTAGGTGAGTGGCTAGCTAGGTGGGTGAGTAGGTGAGTGTGTAGGTGAGTGAGTAGGTGAGCGAGTAGGTGAGTAGCCAGGTAGGTGAGTGAGTAGGTGGGTGAGTAGGTGAGTAGCTAGGTAGGTGGATGAGTAGGTGGGTGAGTAGGTGAGTGAGTAGGTGAGTGAGTAGGTGGGTGAGTAGGTGAGTAAGTAGGTGAGTGAGTAGGTGAGCGCGTATCGAGTACCGATGATGATGCCGCTGGCCACGCCGGGGATGCCCTGCAGCTCGGTCACGTTGTTCAGGGTGAAGTACTCGCTGCAGGTCGCGTTGAGTAGGTAGGTGGGTGAGTAGGTGAGTAAGTAGGTGAGTAGGTGGGTGAGTAGGTGAGTGAGTAGATGAGCGAGTAGGTGAGTAGCTAGCCAGGTAGGTGAGTGTGTAGGTGAGTGTGTAGATGAGTGAGTAGGTGAGTAGGTGAGTGAGTAGGTGAGTAGGTGAGTGAGTAGGTGAGTGAGTAGGTGAGTGAGTAGGTGAGTGATTAGGTGAGTAGTTGAGTGTGTAGGTGGGTGCGTAGGTGGGTGAGTAGGTAAGTGAGTAAGTGAGTAGGTGAGTAGGTGAGTGAGTAGGTGAGTAGGTGAGTGAGTAGGTGAGTGAGTAGGTGAGTGAGTAGGTGAGTGATTAGGTGAGTAGTTGAGTGTGTAGGTGAGTGAGTAGGTGAGTGGCTAGCTAGGTGAGTGTGTAGTTGAGTAGGTGAGTAGGTGAGTAGGTGAGTAGCCAGGTAGGTGAGCGAGTGAGTCAGTGAGTAGGTGAGTAAGTAGGTAAGTAGGTGGGTGAGTAGGTGAGTAGCCAGGTAGGTGAGTAGGTGAGTGAGTAGGTGAGTGGGTAGGTGAGTGGGTAGGTGAGTAGGTGAGTAGCTAGCCAGGTAGGTGAGTAGGTGAGTGAGTAGGTGAGTGAGTAGGTGAGTAAGTAGGTGAGTAGGTGAGTGAGTAGGTGAGTGAGTAGGTAGGTGAGTAGGTGAGTGAGTAGGTGAGTAGGTGAGTGGCTAGCTAGGTGAGTAGGTGAGTGAGTAGGTGAGTGTGTAGGTGAATAAGTAGGTGAGTGTGTAGGTGAGTGGCTAGCTAGGTGAGTGAGTAGGTGAGTGTGTAGGTGAGTAAGTAGGTGAGTGAGTAGGTGAGTGGCTAGCTAGGTGAGTGAGTAGGTGAGTAAGTAAGTAGGTGAGTGAGTGGGTGAGTAGGTGAGTGAGTAGGTGAGTAGCCAGGTAGGTGAGTAGGTGAGTGAGTAGGTGAGTGGGTAGGTGAGTGGGTAGGTGAGTAGGTGAGTAGCTAGCCAGGAAGGTGAGTAGGTGAGTGAGTAGGTGAGTGTGTAGGTGAATAAGTAGGTGAGTGTGTAGGTGAGTGGCTAGCTAGGTGAGTGAGTAGGTGAGTGTGTAGGTGAGTAAGTAGGTGAGTGAGTAGGTGAGTGAGTAGGTGAGTGGCTAGCTAGGTGAGTGAGTAGGTGAGTAAGTAAGTAGGTGAGTGAGTGGGTGAGTAGGTGAGTGTGTAGGTGGGTGAGTAGGTGAGTGAGTAGGTGAGTGAGTAGGTGAGTGAGTAGGTGATTGGCTAGCTAGGTGAATGAGTAGGTGAGTAAGTAAGTAGGTGAGTGAGTGGGTGAGTAGGTGAGTGAGTAGGTGAGTAAGTAGGTGAGTGAGTAGGTGAGTGAGTAGGTGATTGGCTAGCTAGGTGAATGAGTAGGTGAGTAAGTAAGTAGGTGAGTGAGTGGGTGAGTAGGTGAGTGTGTAGGTGGGTGAGTAGGTGAGTGAGTAGGTGAGTGAGTAGGTGAGTAGCCAGGTAGGTGAGTGAGTAGGTGGGTGAGTAGGTGAGTGTGTAGGTGAGTAGGTGGGTGAGTAGGTGAGTAGCCAGGTAGGTGAGTAGGTGAGCGAGTACCGATGATGATGCCGCTGGCCACGCCGGGGATGCCCTGCAGCTCGGTCACGTTGTTCAGGGTGAAGTACTCGCTGCAGGTCGCGTTGAGTAGGTAGGTGGGTGAGTAGGTGAGTGAGTAGGTGAGTAGGTGGGTGAGTAGGTGAGTAGCCAGGTAGGTTAGTAGGTGAGTGAGTAGGTGAGTAGGTGAGTGAGTAGGTGAGTGAGTAGATGAGCGAGTAGGTGAGTAGCTAGCCAGGTAGGTGAGTGTGTAGGTGAGTGTGTAGATGAGTGAGTAGGTGAGTAGGTGAGTGAGTAGGTGAGTGTGTAGGTGAGTGAGTAGGTGAGTGGCTAGCTAGGTGAGTGTGTAGTTGAGTAGGTGAGTAGGTGAGTAGGTGAGTAGCCAGGTAGGTGAGTGAGTGAGTGAGTGTGTAGGTGAGTAGCTAGCCAGGTAGGTGAGCGCGTATCGAGTACCGATGATGATGCCGCTGGCCACGCCGGGGATGCCCTGCAGCTCGGTCACGTTGTTCAGGGTGAAGTACTCGCTGCAGGTCGCGTTGAGAAACTCCGAATCGCAGAAACTCCGCCAGAGACGCGTGGTCCGCACCAGCGGGCCCAGCGGGCCCGTGGTGGTGTTGGGGGATTCCGAGCCCGTCACCGTCACCGTCTTGGCACAGACGTCAAAGTCGTTGCGGTTGAGGGTGCGGTTACCAAGCATGCAGATCCTGTGGGGGGGGGGGGGGGTGGGTGGGGGTGAGGGGGTCAGTGGGTCGGTAATGTGGTGAGTGGGTTTTGTGGGTGGGTGAGTGGGTGAGTGGGTGAGTGGGTGGGTGAGTGGGTGAGTGGGTTATTGGGTGGGTGGGTGGGTGAGTGGGTGGGTGGGTGAGTGGGTGGGTGGGTGAGTGGGTTATTGGGTGGGTGGGTGGGTGAGTGGGTGGGTGGGTGAGTGGGTTATTGGGTGGGTGGGTGGGTAAGTGGGTGGGTGGGTGGGTGAGTGGGTGAGTGGGTGGGTGGGTGAGTGGGTAAGTGGGTGGGTGGGTGGGTGAGTGGGTGAGTGGGTGGGTGGGTGAGTGGGTGAGTGGGTGAGTGGGTGAGTGAGTGGGTGGGTGGGTGGGTGATTGGGTGAATGGGTGAGTGGGTGGGTGAGTGGATGGGTGGGTTATTGGGTGGGTGGGTGGGTGAGTGACTGAGCGTGTGAGTGAGTGATTGTCTGAGTGAGTGAGTCAGTATGTGAGCGTGTGACTGAGTGACTGAGCGTGTGACCGAGTGAGTGACCAAGTGTCTGAGTGACTGTGTGAGTGAGTGATTGTCTGAGTGTGTGAGTGACTGAGTGAGTGACTGAGTGTCTGAGTGATTGAGTGTGTGAGTGAGTGACTGTGTGAGTGAGTGTGTGAGTGAGTGTCTGAGTGAGTGTGTGAGTGACTGAGTGAGTGACTGAGTGACTGACCGAGTGACTGACTGAGCGTGTGACCGAGTGAGTGACCAAGTGTCTGAGTGACTGTGTGAGTGAGTGATTGTCTGAGTGTGTGAGTGACTGAGTGAGTGACTGAGTGACTGACCGAGTGACTGACTGAGCATGTGACCGAGTGAGTGACCAAGTGTCTGAGTGACTGTGTGAGTGAGTGATTGTCTGAGTGTGTGAGTGACTGAGTGAGTGACTGAGTGACTGACCGAGTGACTGACTGAGCGTGTGACCGAGTGAGTGACCAAGTGTCTGAGTGACTGTGTGAGTGAGTGATTGTCTGAGTGTGTGAGTGACTGAGTGAGTGTCTGAGTGACCGAGTGAGTGACCAAGTGTCTGAGTGACTGTGTGAGTGAGTGATTGTCTGAGCGTGTGACTGCGTGACTGAGTGAGTGACCAAGTGTCTGAGTGACTGACTGAGCGACTGACCGAGTGAGTGACCGAGTGTCTGAGTGATTGTCTGAGCGTGTGACTGCGTGACTGAGTGAGTGACCAAGTGTCTGAGTGACTGACTGAGCGACTGACCGAGTGAGTGACCGAGTGTCTGAGTGAGTGACTGAGCGTGTGACTGAGTGACTGAGTGAGTGACCAAGTGTCTGAGTGAGTGACTGAGCGACTGACCGAGTGAGTGACCGAGTGTCTGAGTGACTGTGTGAGTGAGTGATTGTCTGAGCGTGTGACTGCGTGACTGAGTGAGTGACCAAGTGTCTGAGTGACTGACTGAGCGACTGACCGAGTGAGTGACCGAGTGTCTGAGTGATTGTCTAAGCGTGTGACTGCGTGACTGAGTGAGTGACCAAGTGTCTGAGTGACTGACTGAGCGAGTGACCGAGCGAGTGACCGAGTGTCTGCGCTCGCTCGCTCGCTCGCTGCAACTCACGGGAACTCTGGCGGAGCGAACGCCGTCTTGATGACGCCGAGTGAGTGGATGGGCGAGTGAGTGTGTGAGTGAGTGAGTGTGTGAGTGAGTATGTGAGTGAGTGAGTGGTGAGTGAGTGAGTGTGTGAGTGATTGAGTGAGTGGTGAGTGGTGAGTGAGTGTGTGAGTGAGTGAGTGTGTGAGTGAGTATGTGAGTGAGTGGTGAGTGAGTGAGTGGTGAGTGAGTGGTGAGTGAGTGTGTGAGTGGTGAGTGAGTGTGTGAGTGAGTGAGTGAGTGGTGAGTGAGTGTGTGAGTGAGTGAGTGGTGAGTGAGTGGTGAGTGAGTGTGTGGTGAGTGAGTGGTGAGTGAGTGTGTGAGTGAGTGAGTGAGTGGTGAGTGAGTGGTGAGTGACTGTGTGAGTGAGTGATTGTCTGAGTGTGTGAGTGACTGAGTGAGTGTCTGAGTGACCGAGTGAGTGACCAAGTGTCTGAGTGACTGTGTGAGTGAGTGATTGTCTGAGCGTGTGACTGAGTGACTGAGTGAGTGACTGAGTGAGTGACTGAGTGAGTGTCTGAGTGACCGAGTGAGTGACTGACCGAGTGAGTGACCAAGTGCGCTCGCTCGCTGCAACTCACGGGAACTCTGGCGGAGCGAACGCCGTCTTGATGACGCCGGCGTAGATCGCGAAGATGGACAGGATGACGCAGAGGAGGAAGAGTGACGCGAACTTGTTCACGTACTTGACGCCCACGAACACCACGATGGCCATGAAGGCGAGGAACGCGGTGCCGTACACACGCATGTTGTTGAGCATCGCCTCCGCCTCGCCAGACACGTCGGCCGCTCGGAAAATCGCCGCGCTCGGAGCGATGTAGGTCTGACAAGGGGAAGGCGACACGCGGACACACGCGGGAAGGTACATCGCACGGACACACGCACACAGGTACGTAGATCACACACGTGGATAGGTACAGCACACACACGCAGGTACATCACACACACACACACAGGTACATCACACACACACACACAGGTACATCACACACACACACACAGGTACATCACACACACACACACAGGTACATCACACACTCACACAGGTACATCACACACACACACACACAGGTACATCACACACACACACACAGGTACATCACACACTCACACACAGGTACATCACACACACTCACACAGGTACATCACACACACACACACAGGTACATCACACACACACACACACAGGTACATCACACACACACACACAGGTACATCACACACTCACACACAGGTACATCACACACTCACACACAGGTACATCACACACTCACACACATGTACATCACACACACTCACACACAGGTACATCACACACACACACACACAGGTACATCACACACACACACACACACACAGGTACATCACACACACACACACAGGTACATCACACACACACAGGTACATCACACACACACACACACAGGTACATCACACACACACACACACAGGTACATCACACACTCACACACAGGTACATCACACTCACACACAGGTACATCACACACACACACACAGGTACATCACACACACACACACAGGTACATCACACACTCACACACAGGTACATCACACACTCACACACAGGTACATCACACACACACACACATGTACATCACACACACACACAGGTACATCACACACACACACACATGTACATCACACACTCACACACAGGTACATCACACACTCACACAGGTACATCACACACACACACACACACAGGTACATCACACACACACACAGGTACATCACACACACACACACAGGTACATCACATACTCACACACAGGTACATCACACAC
>NW_027620635.1:0-57500 GCF_964198595.1 Lampetra fluviatilis | reverse complement strand
TGAGTGAGTGTATGAGTGTATAAGTGAGTGTATGAGTGAGTGTATGAGTGAGTGTATGAGTGAGTGAGTGTATGAGTGAGTGAGTGTATGAGTGAGTGTATGAGTGAGTGAGTGTATGAGTGAGTGAGTGTATGAGTGAGTGAGTGTATGAGTGAGTGAGTGAGTGTATGAGTGAGTGAGTGTACGAGTGAGTGAGTGTATGAGTGAGTGAGTGTATGAGTGAGTGAGTGAGTGACTGAGTGAGTGAGTGTATGAGTGAGTGAGTGTATGAGTGAGTGAGTGAGTGTATGAGTGAGTGAGTGTATGAGTGAGTGAGTGAGTGTATGAGTGAGTGTATGAGTGTATGAGTGAGTGAGTGTATGAGTGTATAAGTGAGTGTATGAGTGAGTGTATGAGTGAGTGAGTGTATGAGTGAGCGAGTGTATGAGTGAGTGAGTGTATGAGTGAGTGAGTGTATGAGTGTATAAGTGAGTGTATGAGTGAGTGTATGAGTGAGTGAGTGTATGAGTGAGCGAGTGTATGAGTGAGTGAGTGTATGAGTGAGTGAGTGTATGAGTGTATAAGTGAGTGTATGAGTGAGTGTATGAGTGAGTGAGTGTATGAGTGAGCGAGTGTATGAGTGAGTTAGTGTATGAGTGAGTGAGTGTATGAGTGTATAAGTGAGTGTATAAGTGAGTGTATAAGTGAGTGTATGAGTGAGTGTATGAGTGAGTGAGTGTATGAGTGAGCGAGTGTATGAGTGAGCGAGTGTATGAGTGAGTGAGTGTATGAGTGAGTGAGTGTATGAGTGAGTGAGTGTATGAGTGAGCGAGTGTATGAGTGAGTGAGTGTATGAGTGAGTGAGTGTATGAGTGAGTGAGTGTATGAGTGTATAAGTGAGTGTATGAGTGAGTGTATGAGTGAGTGAGTGTATGAGTGAGTGTATGAGTGAGTGAGTGTATGAGTGAGCGAGTGTATGAGTGAGTGAGTGTATGAGTGTATAAGTGAGTGTATGAGTGAGTGTATGAGTGAGTGAGTGTATGAGTGAGTGAGTGAGTGTATGAGTGAGCGAGTGTATGAGTGAGTGAGTGTATGAGTGTATGAGTGAGTGTATGAGTGAGTGAGTGTATGAGTGAGCGAGTGTATGAGTGAGTGAGTGTATGAGTGTATAAGTGAGTGTATGAGTGAGTGTATGAGTGAGCGAGTGTATAAGTGAGCGAGTGACTGAGTGAGTGACTTAGTGAGTGAGTGTATGAGTGAGTGAGTGAGTGTGTGAGTGTGTGTGTGAGTGAGTGTATGAGTGAGTGAGTGTGTGAGTGAGTGAGTGTATGAGTGAGTGTACGAGTGAGTGAGTGTATGAGTGAGTGAGTGTATGAGTGAGTGAGTGTATGAGTGAGTGAGTGTATGAGTGAGTGTATGAGTGAGTGAGTGTATGAGTGAGTGAGTGTATGAGTGAGTGAGTGTATGAGTGAGTGAGTGTATGAGTGAGTGTATGAGTGAGTGAGTGTACGAGTGAGTGAGTGTACGAGTGAGTGAGTGTATGAGTGAGTGTGTGTATGAGTGAGTGAGTGTCTGAGTGAGTGAGTGAGTGTATGAGTGAGTGTGTAAGTGAGTGTATGAGTGAGTGAGTGTATGAGTGAGTGAGTGTATGAGTGAGTGAGTGTATGAGTGAGTGACTGTATGAGTGAGTGAGTGAGTGTATGAGTGAGTGTGTGAGTGAGTGTATGAGTGAGTGAGTATATGAGTGAGTGTGTGTATGAGTGAGTGAGTATATGAGTGAGTGAGTGTATGAGTGAGTGAGTGTGTGAGTGAGTGAGTGTGTGAGTGAGTGTATGAGTGAGTGTATGAGTGAGTGTATGAGTGAGTGTATGAGTGAGTGAGTGTATGAGTGAGTGTGTGTATGAGTGAGTGTATGAGTGAGTGAGTGAGTATATGAGTGTATGAGTGAGTGAGTGTATGAGTGAGTGAGTGTATGAGTGAGTGTGTGTATGAGTGAGTGTATGAGTGAGTGAGTGTATGAGTGAGTGAGTGTATGAGTGAGTGTATGAGTGAGTGAGTGTATGAGTGAGTGTGTGTATGAGTGAGTGTATGAGTGAGTGAGTGAGTATATGAGTGTATGAGTGAGTGAGTGTATGAGTGAGTGAGTGTATGAGTGAGTGTGTGTATGAGTGAGTGTATGAGTGAGTGAGTGTATGAGTGAGTGAGTGAGTGAGTGTATGAGTGTATGAGTGAGTGAGTGTATGAGTGAGTGAGTGTATGAGTGAGTGAGTGTATGAGTGAGTGACTGTATGAGTGAGTGAGTGAGTGTATGAGTGAGTGTGTGAGTGAGTGTATGAGTGAGTGAGTGTATGAGTGAGTGAGTGTATGAGTGAGTGAGTGTATGAGTGAGTGTGTGTATGAGTGAGTGAGTGTATGAGTGAGTGAGTGAGTGTATGAGTGTATGAGTGATTGAGTGATTGAGTGAGTGTGTGAGTGAGTGAGTGTATGAGTGAGTGTATGAGTGAGTGAGTGTATGAGTGAGTGTATGAGTGAGTGTATGAGTGAGTGAGTGAGTGAGTGTATGAGTGAGTGAGTGTACGAGTGAGTGAGTGAGTGTATGAGTGAGTGTATGAATGAGTGAGTGTGTGTATGAGTGAGTGAGTGTATGAGTGAGTGTATGAGTGAGTGAGTGTATGAGTGAGTGAGTGTATGAGTGAGTGAGTGTACGAGTGAGTGAGTGACTGAGTGGATGACTGAGTGAGTGTATGAGTGAGTGAGTAGTTGATCACCAGCAAGATCTCGATGGCCCCCAGGATGTACATGGACGCAGCGAAAGTCGTCCCCAGGTAGAAGCAAAGTCCCACGGCTCCACCAAACTCGGGTCCCAGCGAGCGCGAGATCATAAAGTAGGAGCCACCCGCTGCACACGGGGTCAAGGTCAAGGTCACCGTGGGGGTCAATGTCACCACGGGGGTCAAGGTCACCGGGGGGAGGGTCAAGGTCACCGGGGGGGGGTGAAGGTCACCGGGGGTCAAAGTCACCAGGTGTCACGCTCGGTGTGGGGTTAAGATCATTGGGGTCACGGTTACCAGGGGTCACGGTTAGTGGGGTCAAGGTTAATTGGGTCAGGTTTAGTGGGGTCAGGTTAGTGGGGTCAAGGTCAGTGGGGTCATGGTTAGTGGGGTCACGGTTAATGGGGTCAGGGTTAGTGGGGTCACGTTTAGTGGGGTCAGGGTTAGTGGGGTCACGGTCAGTGGGGTCACGGTCAGTGGGGTCACGGTTAGTGGGGTCACGGTTAGTGGGGTCAAGGTTAATTGGGTCAGGTTTAGTGGGGTCAGGTTAGTGGGGTCATGGTTAGTGGGGTCAGGGTTAGTGGGGTCACGGTTAGTGGGGTCAGGGTTAGTGGGGTCATGGGCAATGGGGTCAGGGTTAAAGGGGTCAGGGTTCATGGGGTCAAGGTTCATGAGGTCAGGGTCAATGGGATCAGGTACCTGGCACCACTCCATTGGTGGCGATGGCGCTCATGGAGATGGCGGTGAGCATCGTCTGTGGGAGACACGAAGAGTCACACACACAGCGTCACACACACAGCGTCACACACACACAGCGTCACACACACACAGCGTCACACACACAGCGTCACACACACAGCGTCACACACACAGCGTCACACACACAGCGTCACACACACAGCGTCACACACACACACAGCGTCACACACACACACACAGCGTCACACACACAGCGTCACACACACAGCGTCACACACACACAGCGTCACACACACAGCGTCACACACACACAGCGTCACACACACAGCGTCACACACACAGCGTCACACACACAGCGTCACACACACACAGCGTCACACACACAGCGTCACACACACACACAGCGTCACACACACAGCGTCACACACACACACAGCGTCACACACACAGCGTCACACACACAGCGTCACACACACACAGCGTCACACACACAGCGTCACACACACAGCGTCACACACACAGCGTCACACACACAGCGTCACACACACACAGCGTCACACACACACACAGCGTCACACACACACACAGCGTCACACACACAGCGTCACACACACACACAGCGTCACACACACAGCGTCACACACACAGCGTCACACACACACAGCGTCACACACACACACAGCGTCACACACACAGCGTCACACACACAGCGTCACACACACAGCGTCACACACACACAGCGTCACACACACACACAGCGTCACACACACACAGCGTCACACACACACACAGCGTCACACACACACACAGCGTCACACACACACACAGCGTCACACACACACACAGCATCACACACACACACAGCGTCACACACACAGCGTCACACACACAGCGTCACACACACAGCGTCACACACACACAGCATCACACACACACAGCGTCACACACACACACAGCATCACACACACACACAGCGTCACACACACAGCGTCACACACACAGCGTCACACACACACAGCATCACACACACACACAGCGTCACACACACCCACAGCGTCACACACACAGCGTCACACACACAGCGTCACACACACAGCGTCACACACACACAGCATCACACACACACAGCGTCACACACACACACAGCATCACACACACACACAGCGTCACACACACAGCGTCACACACACAGCGTCACACACACACAGCATCACACACACACAGCGTCACACACACCCACAGCGTCACACACACAGCGTCACACACACAGCGTCACACACACAGCGTCACACACAAAGACAAAGGTCCCCCGTGTAGCCTGCAACAGGCTTTAGGGGCAAGTGCTGTTAGCGAGCACCTATGAAGGCTGGAACGGCACACGAGGGGGGGGGTGGCCAGCAGCACGCCCGACCGCCTTTGTCTCCCCAGTGGCGATGTTTACTACACACCGCACCAGGTACTCATTTGAGGCTGAGTCGACCTTGGGGAGGCCCAGGACCGGTTCAGATAATCGTCACTGGTGTTGGCCGTGAGTGCGAATCGAACCCGGGTCGCCAGGTTCGTAGCGCAGCGCGCTAACCGCTACACTACCACACACACACAGTCAAACACACACACAGTCACCCACACACACAGTCACCCACACACACAGTCACCCACACACACAGTCACCCACACACACAGTCACCCACACACACAGTCAAACACACACACAGTCAAACACACACACAGTCACACACACACACAGTCACCCACACACACAGTCACCCACACACACAGTCACCCACACACACAGTCAAACACACACACAGTCACCCACACACACAGTCACCCACACACACAGTCACACACACACACAGTCACCCACACACACAGTCACCCACACACACAGTCAAACACACACACAGTCACCCACACACACAGTCACCCACACACACAGTCACCCACACACACAGTCACACACACACACAGTCACCCACACACACAGTCACCCACACACACAGTCACACACACACACAGTCACCCACACACACAGTCACCCACACACACAGTCAAACACACACACAGTCACCCACACACACAGTCACCCACACACACAGTCACACACACACACAGTCACCCACACACACAGTCACCCACACACACAGTCACCCACACCCACAGTCACCCACACACACAGTCAAACACACACACAGTCACCCACACACACAGTCACCCACACACACAGTCACCCACACACACAGTCACCCACACACACAGTCACACACACACACAGTCACCCACACACACAGTCACCCACACACACAGTCACCCACACACACAGTCACACACACACACAGTCACCCACACACACAGTCACACACACACACACAGTCACCCACACACACAGTCACCCACACACACAGTCAAACACACACACAGTCACCCACACACACAGTCACCCACACACACAGTCACCCACACACACAGTCACCCACACACACAGTCACCCACACACACACAGTCACCCACACACACAGTCACCCACACACACAGTCACACACACACACAGTCACCCACACACACAGTCACACACACACACAGTCACCCACACACACAGTCACCCACACACACAGTCACCCACACACACAGTCAAACACACATACAGTCACCCACACACACAGTCACCCACACACACACAGTCACCCACACACACAGTCACACACACACACAGTCACCCACACACACAGTCACCCACACACACAGTCACCCACACACACAGTCACCCACACACACAGTCACCCACACACACAGTCACCCACACACACAGTCACCCACACACACAGTCACCCACACACACACAGTCACCCACACACACAGTCACCCACACACACAGTCACCCACACACACAGTCAAACACACACACAGTCACCCACACACACAGTCACCCACACACACAGTCAAACACACACACAGTCACCCACACACACAGTCACCCACACACACAGTCACACACACAGTCACCCACCACCACCCCCCCCAAGGCAGCGGCGGGAGCATTCTCGCTCCAGTGCACAGTGAGCAAGAGAGGGAGAGGCAGAGAGAGCGAGCGAGCGAGCGAGCGAGCGAGAGAGCGAGCGAGCGAGCGAGAGAGCGAGCGAGCGAGCGAGAGAGCGAGCGAGCGAGCGAGAGAGCGAGCGAGCGAGCGAGAGAGCGAGCGAGCGAGCGAGAGAGCGAGCGAGCGAGCGAGAGAGCGAGCGAGCGAGCGAGAGAGCGAGCGAGCGAGCGAGAGAGCGAGCGAGCGAGAGAGCGAGCGAGCGAGCGAGAGAGCGAGCGAGCGAGCGAGAGAGCGAGCGAGCGAGCGAGCGAGCGAGCGAGCGAGTGAGAGAGCGAGCGAGCGAGCGAGCGAGCGAGTGAGTGAGAGAGCGAGCGAGCGAGCGAGTGAGAGAGCGAGCGAGCGAGCGAAAGAGAGAGAGAGAGAGGGAGAGGCAGAGAGAGCGAGCGAGCGAGCGAGCGAGCGAGAGAGCGAGCGAGCGAGTGAGTGAGAGAGCGAGCGAGCGAGAGAGCGAGCGAGCGAGCGAGAGAGCGAGCGAGCGAGCGAGAGAGCGAGCGAGCGAGCGAGTGAGAGAGCGAGCGAGCGAGTGAGAGAGCGAGCGAGCGAGTGAGAGAGCGAGCGAGCGAGTGAGAGAGCGAGCGAGCGAGTGAGAGAGCGAGCGAGCGAGTGAGTGAGAGAGCGAGCGAGCGAGTGAGAGAGCGAGCGAGCGAGTGAGAGAGCGAGCGAGCGAGTGAGAGAGCGAGCGAGCGAGCGAGCGAGTGAGAGAGCGAGCGAGTGAGTGAGTGAGTGAGAGAGCGAGCGAGCGAGCGAGCGAGTGAGTGAGAGAGCGAGCGAGCGAGCGAGTGAGAGAGCGAGCGAGCGAGCGAAAGAGAGAGAGAGAGAGGGAGAGGCAGAGAGAGCGAGCGAGCGAGCGAGCGAGAGAGCGAGCGAGTGAGTGAGAGAGAGAGCGAGCGAGAGAGCGAGCGAGCGAGTGAGTGAGCTAGAGGGGCGTTACATAGAGCCCAGTTTAAAAAAAAATTACGAAATGATGAACGAAATAAAGTGCCGAATACACCGAGCATCTTCTTGTTTCCACTGATTGTAAAAAAAAAAAAGAGAGAGACAGAGAGAGACACAGAGAGACACAGAGAGACAGAGAGAGACACAGAGAGACACAGAGAGACAGAGAGAGACACAGAGAGAGCGACAGAGAGAGAGAGACAGAGAGAGACACAGAGAGACAGAGAGAGACAGAGAGACACAGAGACACACAGAGAGACACACACACAGAGAGACACAGAGACACACACAGAGACACACACAGACACACACACAGAGACACACAGAGACACACACAGAGAGACACACACACACAGAGACACACACACAGAGACACACAGAGAGACACACAGAGAGACACACACAGAGGAGAGCGAGAGAGGCCTCTGTACAGCTGCGAATTCCCAGAGCGGACCAGAGCAGCGCCCACTGAGGCTCAACGTGCATCTTTTTAACGACAACGATTTCAAGAAAACCTTCAAATCCTTTTGGACGATCTAGGCTCCTGTACACGGAGGCACATGCAGCCTGTTCAAGATAAACCAGCGGCTCCCCTTTCCGTGTGACGAGGGGGGGGGGGTCAGACAGGGATGTCCCTCTCGGGGTTAGCGTACACCCCTTGTCCGTTGAGCCGAAATATTACGCGTGATGCGTAGTTGATAATTGTGTTTTTTTTTTAAATCCTTTATATTAAGTTCGCTTGCTTGCTTGCACGCGTGCTTGCTTGCGCGCTTACGACCGTGCAAATCTTTCGGTCGTTTTTTTAACCCACTTCCCGTGATCCAATCGAGCTGACATTTTGGCACACAGACTCGTTGTGCGTGACAATCACTTTTCGCGATAAAATATTTTCCTAAATGTTACACTGTTTAGGGGATTTTTTTTTAAATATTTAATTACCAATTACTTGGTGGCAGGCAATCATCTGACCCATAGGTGGCAGCCATCTCAAGCCAGAGGACGAGAGGACTCTAGCCGCCACGCATATAAAGGATTTATAGTGAAAAACTTTGTTTTTACGGGTTAATTTTTTACAAGGAGTCGTGTTTGCATTGACCACAATACCTGCGGTTGGAATGCAAACAAAAAACACAACTCTGATAATGTATGTGCACTGTCCTTGAAGTTGATTGGTCCACACCCGAGACAGCTTTCCTTAGAGCCTAGTCTCACTCTGGTGTTGGACCAGAAGACGCCAAAAGGCGCACAACTCAAAGACAATGCACCATCAGAGTATGAGAGCTCGGGCGAAGCATTTACACCATTGGAACCTCCTTTGCCAGTAAAAAATATGATCATTGGTTTTTTACCCTTCTATCTGGCAACAAAACTGACACCTCTTTTACAAGGAGTCGTGTTTGCATAGACCACAATACCTGCAGCCGTAATGCAAACAAAAAACACAACTCTGATAATGTATGCACTGTCCTTGAAGTTGATTGGTCCACACCAGAGACAGCTTTTCTTAGAGCCTAGTCTCACTTGGTGTTGGACCAGATGACGCCAAAAGGCGCACAACTCAAAGACAATGCACCATCAGAGTACGAGAGCTCGGGGTATAAGCATTTACACCATTGGAACCTCATTTGCCAGTAACAAAATATGATAATTGTTTTTTTACCCTTTTATCTGGCAACAAAACTGACACCTGGGGGGTGCAGATGCAGCACTTGTCGTAGTAAAATGTATTTCACAAATATTACATAGAAAGCATAGGGGGAACATCGACATGGAGTAGGGAGAGAGGGGGTAGAGAGGGGGGGGGGGGGTAGAGAGAGAGGGGGGGGTAGAGAGAGAGGGGGTAGAGAGAGAGGGGGTAGAGAGAGAGGGGGTAGAGAGAGAGGGGGTAGAGAGAGAGGGGGTAGAGAGAGAGGGGTAGAGAGATAGGGGGGTAGAGAGAGAGGGGGTAGAGAGAGAGAGGGGGTAGAGAGAGAGGGGGTAGAGAGAGAGGGGTAGAGAGATAGGGGGGTAGAGAGAGGGGGGGTAGAGAGAGAGGGGGTAGAGAGAGAGGGGGTAGAGAGAGAGGGGGTAGAGAGAGAGGGGTAGAGAGATAGGGGGGTAGAGAGAGAGGGGGGTAGAGAGAGAGAGGGGGTAGAGAGAGAGGGGGTAGAGAGGGGGGGGGTAGAGAGAGAGGGGGGTAGAGAGAGAGGGGGTAGAGAGAGAGAGGGGGTAGAGAGAGAGGGGGTAGAGAGAGAGAGAGGGGGTAGAGAGAGAGGGGATAGAGAGAGAGGGGGGATAGAGAGAGAGAGGGGGGTAGAGAGAGAGGGGGGTAGAGAGAGAGGGGGGTAGAGAGAGAGAGGGGGGTAGAGAGAGAGGGGGTAGAGAGAGAGAGGGGGTAGAGAGAGAGGGGGGGGGTAGAGAGAGGGGGTAGAGAGAGAGGGGGTAGAGAGAGAGGGGGTAGAGAGAGAGGGGGGTAGAGAGAGAGGGGTAGAGAGATAGGGGGGTAGAGAGAGAGGGGGTAGAGAGAGAGAGGGGGGTAGAGAGAGAGGGGGTAGAGAGAGAGGGGTAGAGAGATAGGGGGGTAGAGAGAGGGGGGGTAGAGAGGGGGGGGGGTAGAGAGAGAGGGGGTAGAGAGAGAGGGGGTAGAGAGAGAGGGGTAGAGAGGGGGGGGGGTAGAGAGAGAGGGGGGTAGAGAGAGAGGGGGTAGAGAGAGAGAGGGGGGATAGAGAGAGAGGGGGTAGAGAGAGGGGGTAGAGAGAGAGGGGGTAGAGAGAGAGAGGGGTAGAGAGGGGGGGGGGGGGTAGAGAGAGAGGGGGGTAGAGAGAGAGGGGGTAGAGAGAGAGAGGGGGTAGAGAGAGAGGGGGTAGAGAGAGAGGGGGTAGAGAGAGAGGGGTAGAGAGAGAGGGGTAGAGAGAGAGAGAGGGGTAGAGAGAGAGGGGGTAGAGAGAGAGGGGGGTAGAGAGAGAGGGGGTAGAGAGAGAGAGGGGGTAGAGAGGGGGTAGAGAGAGAGAGGGGGTAGAGAGAGAGGGGGTAGAGAGAGAGGGGGGTAGAGAGAGAGGGGGTAGAGAGGGGGGTAGAGAGAGAGAGGGGGTAGAGAGAGAGGGGGTAGAGAGGGGGTAGAGAGAGAGAGGGGGTAGAGAGAGAGGGGGTAGAGAGAGAGAGGGGGTAGAGAGAGAGGGGGTAGAGAGGGGGTAGAGAGAGAGAGGGGGTAGAGAGAGAGGGGGTAGAGAGGGGGTAGAGAGAGAGAGGGGGTAGAGAGAGAGGGGGTAGAGAGAGAGAGGGGGTAGAGAGAGGGGGGGTAGAGAGGGGGGTAGAGAGAGAGAGGGGGTAGAGAGAGAGGGGGGTAGAGAGAGAGAGGGGGTAGAGAGAGAGAGGGGTAGAGAGAAAGAGAGGGGATAGAGAGAGAGGGGGTAGAGAGAGGGGGTAGAGAGAGAGGGGGTAGAGAGAGAGAGGGGGTAGAGAGGGGGGGGGGTAGAGAGAGAGGGGGGGTAGAGAGAGAGGGGGTAGAGAGAGAGAGGGGGTAGAGAGAGAGGGGGTAGAGAGAGAGGGGGTAGAGAGAGGGGGTAGAGAGAGAGGGGTAGAGAGAGAGAGAGGGGTAGAGAGAGAGGGGGTAGAGAGAGAGGGGGGTAGAGAGAGAGGGGGTAGAGAGAGAGAGGGGGTAGAGAGAGAGAGGGGGTAGAGAGAGAGAGGGGGTAGAGAGAGAGAGAGGGGATAGAGAGAGAGGGGGTAGAGAGAGGGGGTAGAGAGAGAGGGGGTAGAGAGAGAGGGGGGGTAGAGAGAGAGGGGTAGAGAGAGGGGGGTAGAGAGAGGGGGTAGAGAGAGAGGGGTAGAGAGAGAGAGGGGTAGAGAGAGAGAGGGGTAGAGAGGGGGGGGGTAGAGAGAGAGGGGGGTATAGAGAGAGGGGGTAGAAAGAGAGGGCTAGAGAGAGAGGGGTAGAGAGAGAGGGGTAGAGAGAGAGAGAGGGGTAGAGAGAGAGGGGGGTAGAGAGAGAGGGGGGTAGAGAGAGAGGGGGTAGAGAGAGAGGGGTTGAGAGTGAGGGGTAGAGAGAGAGAGAGGGGGTAGAGAGAGAGGGGGTAGAGAGAGAGGGGGGTAGAGAGAGAGGGGGTAGAGAGAGAGAGGGGGTAGAGAGAGAGAGGGGGTAGAGAGAGAGGGGGTAGAGAGAAGAGAGGGGATAGAGAGAGAGGGGGTAGAGAGAGGGGGTAGAGAGAGAGGGGTAGAGAGAGAGGGGGTAGAGAGAGGGGGTAGAGAGAGAGGGGGTAGAGAGAGAGAGGGGTAGAGAGAGAGAGGGGTAGAGAGGGGGGGGGGTAGTGAGAGAGGGGGGTAGAGAGAGAGGGGGGTAGAGTGAGAGGGGGTAGAGAGAGAGGGGGTAGTGAGAGAGGGGTAGAGAGAGAGAGAGGGGTAGAGAGAGAGGGGGTAGAGAGAGAGGGGGGTAGAGAGAGAGGGGGTAGTGAGAAGGGGGTAGAGAGAGAGGGGGTTGAGAGTGAGGGGTAGAGTGAGAGGGGGTAGAGAGAGTGAGAGGGGTAGAGTGTGAGGGGGGTTGTGAGAGAGGGGGGTAGAGTGTGAGGGGGGTAGAGAGAGAGGGGGGTTGAGTGAGAGGGGGTAGAGTGAGAGAGGGGGGTAGTGAGAGTGGGGGTTGTGAGAGTGGGGGTAGAGTGTGAGTGGGGGTAGAGAGAGAGAGGGGGTTGAGAGGGGGGTGTGAGTGAGGGGGTTGAGAGGGGGTAGAGAGAGGTGGGGATAGAGAGGGGGTGTGTGAGTGTGGGGTTGAGTAGGGGTAGAGTGAGTGTGGGGATTGAGAGGGGGTAGTGAGTGAGAGGGGTTTGAGAGGGGGTAGAGTGAGTGAGGGGGTAGTGTGTGTGGGGTTAGTGAGAGTGGGGGTAGAGAGAGGGGGGGTTGTGAGTGAGAGTGGGGTGAGTGTGTGAGGGGGTTGTGTGAGTGGGGGGTAGTGAGAGTGTGAGGGGTAGTGTGAGAGAGGGGTAGAGTGTGAGGGGGTAGAGAGAGAGGGGGGTAGAGAGTGAGGGGGTAGAGAGTGAGAGGGGGTAGAGAGTGAGGGGGTAGAGAGTGAGGGGGTAGAGAGAGAGGGGGTGTGAGAGTGAGGGGGGTAGAGAGAGAGGGGGGTTAGAGAGTGAGGGGGGTGAGTGAGAGGGGGTAGAGAGAGTGGGGGTTGAGAGTGAGGGGGGTTGAGAGAGAGGGGGGTTAGAGAGAGGGGGGTAGAGAGTGTGGGGGTAGAGTGAGAGAGGGGGGTAGAGAGAGAGGGGGGATAAAGAGAGTGAGGGGGGTAGAGAGAGAGAGGGGGGTAGAGAGAGAGGGGGGGTAGAGAGAGAGAGGGGGTAGAGAGAGAGAGAGGGGGGCTAGAGAGAGAGGGGGTAGAGAGAGAGGGGATAGAGAGGGGGGTAAGGAGAGTGGAACGTGAAATATTTCATGCCGACTACACTGACCATCTTCTTGTTTCCACTGATCGTAAAAATAAGAGACAGAGAGAGACAGAGAGAGGGGTTGGTAGTGGTGGTGGTGGTTGTGGTGGTGGTGGCGGTGGTTGTGGTGGTGGTGGTTGTGGTGGTTGTGGTGGTTGTGGTGGTGGTTGTGCTCTATGTTGGTGGTTGTGGCACAGAGACAGTCCTCACGGACTCTCAAGGCATCGCTGGCGGAGACAATTTGGAGACACGGGAGAGACCCGGAGAGTCAGAGACACGGGCAGAGACACGGGGAGAGACACAGAGACATACACGGGGAGAGACACGGGGAGAGACACGGGGAGAGACACAGAGACATACACGGGGAGAGACACGGGGAGAGACACGGGGAGAGACACAGAGACATACACGGGGAGAGACACGGAGACATGGGGAGAGGCACAGAGACACAGAGACACGGGGGGGGGTTGACACGTGGGGGGGGGGGGTAGAGATGGTTGTGTAAGGAGAGAGAGAGAGGGGGGGGTGATGGTTGTGTAAGGACGAGTCGAGGAATCTGGGGTAGCGAGGGTCAAGAAGCGAGAGGAATTGTGATGGCAGGAGGGAGACGGGGAGAAGGGGGGGGGGTAGGGGGGAGGGAGGGGGGGGGAGGGTGGGGGTGGGGGGGGAGGGGGAGGGAGGGGGGGGTAGGGGGGTGGGGGGGAGAGGGGATGGGAGACGTGGGGAGAGGCAGGGGAGGAGGTGGAGGAGGCCGAGATTAATTGGGACGGCAGGAGGGAGAGAGAGTGGAGAGTGTGGGGGGGGGGGGAGATTGGAGAGTGTGGGGGAGAGAGGGAGAGTGTGGGGGTGGAGAGTGTGGGGGGGAGAGGGTGGGAGAGGGAGGGGGGGAGAGGGTGGGGGGAGATTGGAGAGTGTGGGGGGGGGAGGGTGGGAGAGTGTGGGGGGAGAGGGAGAGTGTGGGGGGAGAGGGTGGGGGAGGGAGGGGGGGGAGAGGGTGGGGGGAGATTGGAGAGTGTGGGGGGAGGAGAGTGTGGGGGAGAGGGTGGGGGGAGATTGGAGAGTGTGGGGGGAGGAGAGTGTGGGGGGAGAGGGTGGGGGGGAGATTGGAGAATGGGGGGGGGGGGGAGAGTGTGGGGGGAGGAGAGTGTGGGGGGAGAGGGAGGGAGAGGGTGGGGGGAGATTGGAGAGTGTGGGGGGAGGAGAGTGTGGGGGGAGAGGGAGGGAGAGGGTGGGGGGAGAGAGTGGAGAGGGTGGGGGGGAGATTGGAGAATGGGGGGGGGGGGAGAGTGTGGGGGGAGGAGAGTGTGGGGGGAGAGGGAGGGAGAGGGTGGGGGGGGAGAGAGTGGAGAGGGTGGGGGGGAGATTGGAGAATGGGGGGGGGGGGAGAGTGTGGGGGGAGGAGAGTGTGGGGGGAGAGGGTGGGGGGGAGATTGGAGAATGGGGGGGGGGGGGGAGAGTGTGGGGGGAGGAGAGTGTGGGGGGAGAGGGTGGGGGGGAGATTGGAGAATGGGGGGGGGGGGGAGAGTGTGGGGGGTGGAGAGTGTGGGGGGAGAGGGTGGGGGGAGATTGGAGAGTGGGGGGGGGAGATTGATGTGCGATGCGCAGCAGGGAGAGAGGGAGAGGCACGCGGGGAGATGGAGGGGAGGGGGAGGGGGGATGGAGGGGAGGGGGAGGGGGGATGGAGGGGAGGGGGAGGGAGAGGGGGAGGGAAAGAGAGGGAAGACTTAGGGGAGATTTAGGGGGTGAAGACGACGATTAGATCATCATGGTGGTGATGATGATGGTGGTGATGATGATGGTGGTGATGATGATGGTGATGATCTCGTGAAATGTGCTTCATCACGAGAGGGGGGAGAGGGGAAAAAAAATACGAAAAGATGAACGAAGCAAAGTGCCGAATACACCGAGCATCTTCTTGTTTCCACTGATCGTAGAAAAAAAAGAGAGAGCGGGGAGAGACACGGGGACAGGGAGACAGAGACACGGAGACACGGAGACGCGGAGACACGAGGACAAGGATGGACACCGATAGATGGGGAGATGACCCGGGGAGACACGGGGAGACACGGGGGGACACGGGGAGACACGGAGAGACACGGGGGGACACGGGGAGACACGGGGGGACACGGGGAGACACGGGGAGACACAGGGGGGCACAGGGAGACACGGGGAGACACGGGGAGACACGGGGAGACACGAGGACAAGGATGGACAGCGATAGATGGGGAGATGAGGAGACACGGGGGGACACGGGGAGACACGGGGAGACACGGGGGGACACGGGGAGACACGGGGGGACACGGAGACACGAGGACAAGGATGGACAGCGATAGATGGGGAGATGAGGAGACACGGGGAGACACGGGGGGACATGTGGAGACACGGGGAGACACGGGGGGACATGTGGAGACACGGGGAGACACGGGGAGACACGGGGGGAGACACGGGGAGACACGGGGGACACGGGGAGATACGGGGAGACACGGGGAGACACGGGGGAAGACGGGGAGACACGGGGGGACACGGGGAGACACGGGGAAAGAGACACGGGGAGAGAGACACGGGGAGAGAGACACGGGGAGAGAGAAACGGGGAGAGACACGGGGAGAGACGGGGAGACACGGGGAAGACACGGGGGAGACACGTGGAGACACGGTGAGACACTGGGAGACACGGGGAGACACTGGGAGACACGGGGAGACACGGGGAGACACGGGGAGATACTGGGAGACACGGTGAGACACTGGGAGATACGGGGAGACACTGGGAGACACGGGGAAGACACGGGGGAGACACGTGGAGACACGGTGAGACACTGGGAGACACGGGGAGACACTGGGAGACACGGGGAGACACGGGGAGACACTGGGAGACACGGGGAGACACTGGGAGACACGGGGAGACACGGGGAGACACTGGGAGACACGGGGAGATACTGGGAGACACGGGGAGATACTGGGAGACACGGTGAGACACGGGGGACACGGGGAGACACGAGCGAGTCCGCAGGTGAATGGGTGACTAAGCGAGTTGGTGGGTGAGCGAGCGGGCGAGCGGGCGGGCGGGTGGGTGGGTGAGTGAGCGGGCGAGCGACTGGGTGAGTGAGCGGGCGACTGGGTGAGCGAGCGACTGGGTGAGCGAGCGACTGGGTGAGCGAGCGGGTGGGCGGGTGGGTGAGTGAGCGGGTGAGCGACTGGGTGAGCGAGCGACTGGGTGAGCGAGCGACTGGGTGAGCGAGCGGGTGGGTGAGCGAGCGACTGGGTGAGTGAGCGGGCGGATGGGTGGGTGGGTGAGCGAGCGGGTGAGCGACTGGGTGAGTGAGCGGGCGAGCGGCCGAGTGGGTGAGCGAGCGACTGGGTGAGCGAGCGACTGGGTGAGCGAGCGACTGGGTGAGCGAGCGGGTGGGTGAGCGAGCGACTGGGTGAGTGAGCGGGCGGATGGGGTGGGTGGGTGAGCGAGCGGGTGAGCGACTGGGTGAGTGAGCGGGCGAGCGGCCGAGTGGGTGAGCGAGCGACTGGGTGAGCGAGCGACTGGGTGAGCGAGCGACTGGGTGAGCGAGCGGGTGGGTGAGCGAGCGACTGGGTGAGTGAGCGGGCGGATGGGTGGGTGGGTGAGCGAGCGGGTGAGCGACTGGGTGAGTGAGCGGGCGAGCGGCCGAGTGGGTGAGCGAGCGACTGGGTGAGCGAGCGACTGGGTGAGCGAGCGACTGGGTGAACGAGCGGGTGGGTGAGCGAGCGACTGGGTGAGTGAGCGGGCGGATGGGTGGGTGGGTGAGCGAGTGGGTGAGCGACTGAGTGAGTGAGCGGGCGAGCGGCCCAGTGGGTGAGCGAGCGACTGGGTGAGTGAGCGACTGGGTGAGTGAGCGACTGGGTGAGCGAGCGACTGGGTGAGTGAGCGACTGGGTGAGTGAGCGACTGGGTGAGCGAGTGACTGGGTGAGTGAGCGGGTGGGTGAGTGAGCGGGTGGGTGAGTGAGCGACTGGGTGAGTGACTGGGTGATGGGGTGGGTGAGGGAGCGACTGAGTGAGCGAGTGACTGGGTGAGTGACTGGGTGAGCAAGCGGGCGAGCGGGTGGGTGAGCGGGTGGGTGAGCGGGTGGGTGAGCGAGCGACTGGGTGAGCGAGCGACTGGGTGAGCGAGCAACTGGGTGGGTGAGCGAGCGACTGGGTGAGCGAGCGACTGGGTGAGCGAGCGACTGGGTGAGTGAGCAGGTGGGTGAGCGAGCGACTGGGTGAGCGAGCGGGGCGAGCGGGTGGGTGAGCGAGCGAGCGAGCAACTGGGTGAGTGAGCAACTAGGTGGGTGAGCGAGCGACTGGGTGAGCGAGCGACTGGGTGAGTGAGCAGGTGGGTGAGCGAGCGACTGGGTGAGCGAGCGGGCGAGCGGGTGGGTGAGCGAGCGAGCGAGCAACTGGGTGAGTGAGCAACTAGGTGGGTGAGCGAGCGACTGGGTGAGCGAGCGGGCGAGCGGGTGGGTGAGCGAGCGAGCGAGCAACTGGGTGAGTGAGCAACTAGGTGGGTGAGCGAGCGACTGGGTGAGCGAGCGACTGGGTGAGTGAGCGGGTGGGTGAGCGAGCGACTGGGTGAGCGAGCGACTGGGTGAGTGACCGAGTGAGCGACTGGGTGAGTGACTGGGTGAGTGACTGGGTGAGTGACTGGGCGAGTGAATGACTGGGTGAGTGAGCGGGTGGGTGAGCGAGCGACTGGGTGAGCGAGCGACTGGGTGGGTGACCGAGTGAGCGACTGGGTGAGTGACTGGGTGAGTGACTGGGTGAGTGACTGGGCGAGTGAATGACTGGGTGAGTGAGCGGGTGGGTGAGCGAGCGACTGGGTGAGCGAGCGACTGGGTGAGTGACCGAGTGAGCGACTGGGTGAGTGACTGGGTGAGTGACTGGGTGAGTGACTGGGCGAGTGAATGACTGGGTGAGTGAGCGGGTGGGTGAGCGAGCGACTGGGTGAGCGAGCGACTGGGTGAGTGACCGAGTGAGCGACTGGGTGAGTGACTGGGTGAGTGACTGGGTGAGTGACTGGGCGAGTGAATGACTGGGTGAGTGAGCGGGTGGGTGAGCGAGCGACTGGGTGAGCGAGCGACTGGGTGAGTGACCGAGTGAGCGACTGGGTGAGTGACTGGGTGAGTGACTGGGTGAGTGACTGGGCGAGTGAATGACTGGGTGAGCGAGCGATTGGGTGAGCGAGCGACTGGGTGAGCGAGCGACTGGGTGAGTGAGCGACTGGGTGAGTGAGCGACTGGGTGAGCGAGCGACTGGGTGAGTGAGCGACTGGGTGAGTGAGCGACTGGGTGAGCGAGTGACTGGGTGAGTGAGCGGGTGGGTGAGTGAGCGGGTGGGTGAGCGAGCGACTGGGTGAGTGACTGGGTGATGGGGTGGGTGAGGGAGCGACTGAGTGAGCGAGTGACTGGGTGAGTGACTGGGTGAGCAAGCGGGCGAGCGGGTGAGTGAGCGGGTGGGTGAGCGAGCGACTGGGTGAGCGAGCGACTGGGTGAGCGAGCAACTGGGTGGGTGAGCGAGCGACTGGGTGAGCGAGCGACTGGGTGAGCGAGCGACTGGGTGAGCGAGCGACTGGGTGAGTGAGCAGGTGGGTGAGCGAGCGACTGGGTGAGTGAGCGGGCGAGCGGGTGGGTGAGCGAGCGAGCGAGCAACTGGGCGAGCGAGCGACTGGGTGAGTGAGCGGGTGGGTGAGCGAGCGACTGGGTGAGCGAGCGACTGGGTGAGTGACCGAGTGAGCGACTGGGTGAGTGACTGGGTGAGTGACTGGGTGAGTGACTGGGTGAGCGAGCGACTGGGTGAGCGAGCGACTGGGTGAGCGAGCGACTGGGTGAGTGAGCGGGTGGGTGAGCGAGCGACTGGGTGAGCGAGCGACTGGGTGAGTGAGCGGGTGGGTGAGCGAGCGACTGGGTGAGCGAGCGACTGGGTGGGTGAGCGAGCGACTGGGTGGGTGAGCGGGCGAGCGGGTGGGTGAGCGAGCGAGCGAGCAACTGGGCGAGCGAGCGACTGGGTGGGTGAGCGAGCGACTGGGTGAGTGAGCGGGTGGGTGAGCGAGCGACTGGGTGAGCGAGCGACTGGGTGAGTGACCGAGTGAGCGACTGGGTGAGTGACTGGGTGAGTGACTGGGTGAGTGACTGGGCGAGTGAATGACTGGGTGAGCGAGCGATTGGGTGAGCGAGCGACTGGGTGAGCGAGCGACTGGGTGAGCGAGCGACTGGGTGAGCGAGCGACTGGGTGAGTGAGCGGGTGGGTGAGCGAGCGACTGGGTGAGCGAGCGACTGGGTGAGTGAGCGGGTGGGTGAGCGAGCGATTGGGTGAGCGAGCGACTGGGTGAGCGAGCGACTGGGTGAGTGAGCGGGTGGGTGAGTGAGCGGGTGGGTGAGCGAGCGACTGGGTGAGCGAGCGACTGGGTGAGTGAGCGGGTGGGTGAGCGAGCGACTGGGTGAGTGAGCGGGTGGGTGAGTGAGCGGGTGGGTGAGCGGGCGACTGGGTGGGTGAGCGGGTGGGTGAGTGAGCGACTGGGTGAGCGAGCGACTGGGTGAGTGAGCGGGTGGGTGAGTGAGCGAGCGACTGGGTGAGCGACTGGGTGGGTGAGCGAGCGACTGGGTGGGTGAGCGAGCGACTGGGTGGGTGAGCGAGCGACTGGGTGAGTGAGCGGGTGGGTGAGTGAGCGAGCGACTGGGTGAGCGACTGGGTGGGTGAGCGAGCGACTGGGTGGGTGAGCGAGCGACTGGGTGAGCAAGCGACTGGGTGAGCGAGCGACTGGGTGAGTGAGCGGGTGGGTGAGCGAGCGACTGGGTGAGCCAGCGACTGGGTGAGTGACCGAGTGAGCGACTGGGTGAGTGACTGGGTGAGCGAGCGAGCGAGCGAGTGGGTGACTCACGCAGCAGCAGCACATGAGGACGATGGCGAAGGACTCGATGACCCCAGCGGTGAGCGAGCGACTGGGTGAGCGAGCGGGTAATGGGGTGGGTGAGCGAGCGACGGGGTGAGCGAGCGGGTAATGGGGTGGGTGAGCGAGCGACTGGGTGAGCGAGCGGGTAATGGGGTGGGTGAGCGAGCGACTGGGTGAGCGAGCGGGTAATGGGGTGGGTGAGCGAGCGACGGGGGTGAGCGAGCGGGTAATGGGGTGGGTGAGCGAGCGACTGGGTGAGCGAGCGGGTAATGGGGTGGGTGAGCGAGCGACTGGGTGAGCGAGCGGGTAATGGGGTGGGTGAGCGAGCGACGGGGTGAGCGAGCGGGTAATGGGGTGGGTGAGCGAGCGACTGGGTGAGCGAGCGGGTAATGGGGTGGGTGAGCGAGCGACGGGGTGAGCGAGCGACTGGGTGAGCGGGTGGGTTAGTGAGCGAGCGACTGAGTGAGTGACTGGGTGGGTGACTGGGCGAGCGACTGGGTGAGTGAGCGGGTGGGTGAGCGAGCGACTGGGTGAGCGAGCGACTGGGTGAGTGACCGAGTGAGCGACTGGGTGAGTGACTGGGTGAGTGACTGGGTGAGTGACTGGGCGAGTGAATGACTGGGTGAGCGAGCGATTGGGTGAGCGAGCGACTGGGTGAGCGAGCGACTGGGTGAGTGAGCGACTGGGTGAGTGAGCGACTGGGTGAGCGAGCGACTGGGTGAGTGAGCGACTGGGTGAGTGAGCGACTGGGTGAGCGAGTGACTGGGTGAGTGAGCGGGTGGGTGAGTGAGCGGGTGGGTGAGCGAGCGACTGGGTGAGTGACTGGGTGATGGGGTGGGTGAGGGAGCGACTGAGTGAGCGAGTGACTGGGTGAGTGACTGGGTGAGCAAGCGGGCGAGCGGGTGAGTGAGCGGGTGGGTGAGCGAGCGACTGGGTGAGCGAGCGACTGGGTGAGCGAGCAACTGGGTGGGTGAGCGAGCGACTGGGTGAGCGAGCGACTGGGTGAGCGAGCGACTGGGTGAGCGAGCGACTGGGTGAGTGAGCAGGTGGGTGAGCGAGCGACTGGGTGAGTGAGCGGGCGAGCGGGTGGGTGAGCGAGCGAGCGAGCAACTGGGCGAGCGAGCGACTGGGTGAGTGAGCGGGTGGGTGAGCGAGCGACTGGGTGAGTGACCGAGTGAGCGACTGGGTGAGTGACTGGGTGAGTGACTGGGTGAGTGACTGGGTGAGTGACTGGGTGAGTGACTGGGTGAGTGACTGGGTGAGCGAGCGACTGGGTGAGCGAGCGACTGGGTGAGCGAGCGACTGGGTGAGTGAGCGGGTGGGTGAGCGAGCGACTGGGTGAGCGAGCGACTGGGTGAGTGAGCGGGTGGGTGAGCGAGCGACTGGGTGAGCGAGCGACTGGGTGGGTGAGCGAGCGACTGGGTGGGTGAGCGGGCGAGCGGGTGGGTGAGCGAGCGAGCGAGCAACTGGGCGAGCGAGCGACTGGGTGGGTGAGCGAGCGACTGGGTGAGTGAGCGGGTGGGTGAGCGAGCGACTGGGTGAGCGAGCGACTGGGTGAGTGACCGAGTGAGCGACTGGGTGAGTGACTGGGTGAGTGACTGGGTGAGTGACTGGGCGAGTGAATGACTGGGTGAGCGAGCGATTGGGTGAGCGAGCGACTGGGTGAGCGAGCGACTGGGTGAGCGAGCGACTGGGTGAGCGAGCGACTGGGTGAGTGAGCGGGTGGGTGAGCGAGCGACTGGGTGAGCGAGCGACTGGGTGAGTGAGCGGGTGGGTGAGCGAGCGATTGGGTGAGCGAGCGACTGGGTGAGCGAGCGACTGGGTGAGTGAGCGGGTGGGTGAGTGAGCGGGTGGGTGAGCGAGCGACTGGGTGAGCGAGCGACTGGGTGAGTGAGCGGGTGGGTGAGCGAGCGACTGGGTGAGTGAGCGGGTGGGTGAGTGAGCGGGTGGGTGAGCGGGCGACTGGGTGGGTGAGCGGGTGGGTGAGTGAGCGACTGGGTGAGCGAGCGACTGGGTGAGTGAGCGGGTGGGTGAGTGAGCGAGCGACTGGGTGAGCGACTGGGTGGGTGAGCGAGCGACTGGGTGAGTGAGCGGGTGGGTGAGTGAGCGAGCGACTGGGTGAGCGACTGGGTGGGTGAGCGAGCGACTGGGTGGGTGAGCGAGCGACTGGGTGAGCAAGCGACTGGGTGAGCGAGCGACTGGGTGAGTGAGCGGGTGGGTGAGCGAGCGACTGGGTGAGCCAGCGACTGGGTGAGTGACCGAGTGAGCGACTGGGTGAGTGACTGGGTGAGTGACTGGGTGAGTGACTGGGCGAGTGAATGACTGGGTGAGCGAGCGATTGGGTGAGCGAGCGACTGGGTGAGCGAGCGACTGGGTGAGTGAGCGACTGGGTGAGTGAGCGACTGGGTGAGCGAGCGACTGGGTGAGTGAGCGACTGGGTGAGTGAGCGACTGGGTGAGCGAGTGACTGGGTGAGTGAGCGGGTGGGTGAGTGAGCGGGTGGGTGAGCGAGCGACTGGGTGAGTGACTGGGTGATGGGGTGGGTGAGGGAGCGACTGAGTGAGCGAGTGACTGGGTGAGTGACTGGGTGAGCAAGCGGGCGAGCGGGTGAGTGAGCGGGTGGGTGAGCGAGCGACTGGGTGAGCGAGCGACTGGGTGAGCGAGCAACTGGGTGGGTGAGCGAGCGACTGGGTGAGCGAGCGACTGGGTGAGCGAGCGACTGGGTGAGCGAGCGACTGGGTGAGTGAGCAGGTGGGTGAGCGAGCGACTGGGTGAGTGAGCGGGCGAGCGGGTGGGTGAGCGAGCGAGCGAGCAACTGGGCGAGCGAGCGACTGTGTGAGTGAGCGGGTGGGTGAGCGAGCGACTGGGTGAGCGAGCGACTGGGTGAGTGACCGAGTGAGCGACTGGGTGAGTGACTGGGTGAGTGACTGGGTGAGTGACTGGGTGAGCGAGCGACTGGGTGAGCGAGCGACTGGGTGAGCGAGCGACTGGGTGAGTGAGCGGGTGGGTGAGCGAGCGACTGGGTGAGCGAGCGACTGGGTGAGTGAGCGGGTGGGTGAGCGAGCGACTGGGTGAGCGAGCGACTGGGTGGGTGAGCGAGCGACTGGGTGGGTGAGCGGGCGAGCGGGTGGGTGAGCGAGCGAGCGAGCAACTGGGCGAGCGAGCGACTGGGTGGGTGAGCGAGCGACTGGGTGAGTGAGCGGGTGGGTGAGCGAGCGACTGGGTGAGCGAGCGACTGGGTGAGTGACCGAGTGAGCGACTGGGTGAGTGACTGGGTGAGTGACTGGGTGAGTGACTGGGCGAGTGAATGACTGGGTGAGCGAGCGATTGGGTGAGCGAGCGACTGGGTGAGCGAGCGACTGGGTGAGTGAGCGGGTGGGTGAGCGAGCGACTGGGTGAGCGAGCGACTGGGTGAGTGAGCGGGTGGGTGAGCGAGCGATTGGGTGAGCGAGCGACTGGGTGAGTGAGCGGGTGGGTGAGCGAGCGATTGGGTGAGCGAGCGACTGGGTGAGTGAGCGGGTGGGTGAGCGAGCGACTGGGTGAGCGAGCGACTGGGTGAGTGAGCGGGTGGGTGAGCGAGCGATTGGGTGAGCGAGCGACTGGGTGAGTGAGCGGGTGGGTGAGCGAGCGATTGGGTGAGCGAGCGACTGGGTGAGTGAGCGGGTGGGTGAGCGAGCGACTGGGTGAGTGAGCGACTGGGTGAGTGAGCGGGTGGGTGAGCGAGCGACTGGGTGAGCGAGCGACTGGGTGAGTGAGCGGGTGGGTGAGCGAGCGACTGGGTGAGCGAGCGACTGGGTGAGTGAGCGGGTGGGTGAGCGAGCGACTGGGTGAGCGAGCGACTGGGTGAGTGAGCGGGTGGGTGAGCGAGCGATTGGGTGAGCGAGCGACTGGGTGAGCGAGCGACTGGGTGAGTGAGCGGGTGGGTGAGTGAGCGGGTGGGTGAGCGAGCGACTGGGTGAGCGAGCGACTGGGTGAGTGAGCGGGTGGGTGAGCGAGCGACTGGGTGAGTGAGCGGGTGGGTGAGTGAGCGGGTGGGTGAGCGGGCGACTGGGTGGGTGAGCGGGTGGGTGAGTGAGCGACTGGGTGAGCGAGCGACTGGGTGAGTGAGCGGGTGGGTGAGTGAGCGAGCGACTGGGTGAGCGACTGGGTGGGTGAGCGAGCGACTGGGTGGGTGAGCGAGCGACTGGGTGAGCGAGCGACTGGGTGAGTGAGCGGGTGGGTGAGTGAGCGAGCGACTGGGTGAGCGACTGGGTGGGTGAGCGAGCGACTGGGTGGGTGAGCGAGCGACTGGGTGAGCAAGCGACTGGGTGAGCGAGCGACTGGGTGAGTGAGCGGGTGGGTGAGCGAGCGACTGGGTGAGCCAGCGACTGGGTGAGTGACCGAGTGAGCGACTGGGTGAGTGACTGGGTGAGCGAGCGAGCGAGCGAGTGGGTGACTCACGCAGCAGCAGCACATGAGGACGATGGCGAAGGACTCGATGACCCCAGCGGTGAGCGAGCGACTGGGTGAGCGAGCGGGTAATGGGGTGGGTGAGCGAGCGACGGGGTGAGCGAGCGGGTAATGGGGTGGGTGAGCGAGCGACTGGGTGAGCGAGCGGGTAATGGGGTGGGTGAGCGAGCGACTGGGTGAGCGAGCGGGTAATGGGGTGGGTGAGCGAGCGACTGGGTGAGCGGGTGGGTTAGTGAGCGAGCGGGTGGGTGAGCGAGCGACTGAGTGAGTGACTGGGTGAGTGACTGGGCGAGCGAGTGAGTGACTCACGCAGCAGCAGCACATGAGGACGATCGCGAAGGACTCGATGATCCCAGCAGCTCCCACGACCCATGTGAGTGACTGGGTGAGTGAGCGGGTGGGCGAGTGAGCGGGTGGGTGAGCGAGCGACTGAGTGAGTGACTGGGTGGGTGAGTGAATGACTGGGTGAGTGACTGGGTGAGCGACTGGGTGAGTGACTGGGTGAGCGAGCGAGCGACTGGGTGAGCGAGTGAGTGACTGGGTGAGTGAGCGGGTGGGCGAGTGAGCGGGTGGGTGAGCGAGCGACTGAGTGAGTGACTGGGTGGGTGAGTGAATGACTGGGTGAGTGACTGGGTGAGCGACTGGGTGAGTGACTGGGTGAGCGAGCGAGCGACTGGGTGAGCGAGTGAGTGACTGGGTGAGTGAGCGGGTGGGCGAGTGAGCGGGTGGGTGAGCGAGCGACTGAGTGAGTGACTGGGTGGGTGAGTGAATGACTGGGTGAGTGACTGGGTGAGCGACTGGGTGAGTGACTGGGTGAGCGAGCGAGCGACTGGGTGAGCGAGTGAGTGACTGGGTGAGTGAGCGGGTGGGCGAGTGAGCGGGTGGGTGAGCGAGCGACTGAGTGAGTGACTGGGTGGGTGAGTGAATGACTGGGTGAGTGACTGGGTGAGCGACTGGGTGAGTGACTGGGTGAGTGAGCGGGTGGGCGAGTGAGCGGGTGGGTGAGCGAGCGACTGAGTGAGTGACTGGGTGGGTGAGTGAATGACTGGGTGAGTGACTGGGTGAGCGACTGGGTGAGTGACTGGGTGAGTGAGCGGGTGGGTGAGTGAGCGGGTGGGTGAGCGAGCGACTGAGTGAGTGACTGGGTGGGTGAGTGAATGACTGGGTGAGTGACTGGGTGAGCGAGCGAGCGACTGGGTGAGCGAGTGAGTGACTGGGTGAGTGAGCGGGTGGGCGAGTGAGCGGGTGGGTGAGCGAGCGACTGGGTGAGTGACTGAGCGAGCGACTGGGTGAGTGACTGAGCGAGCGACTGGGTGAGTGACTGGGTGAATGAGTGACTGGGTGGGCGAGCGAGCGGGTGACTCACGCAGCAGCAGCACATGAGGACGATCACGAAGGACTCGATGACCCCGGCGGCTCCCACGACCCAGGTGAGCGAGCGACTGGGTGAGCGAGCGACTGGGTGAGCGACTGGGTGAGTGACTGGGTGAGTGACTGGGTGGGTGAGCGAGCGACTGGGTGAGCGACTGGGTGAGTGACTGGGTGGGTGAGCGAGCGACTGGGCGAGAAAGCGGGTGGGTGGGTGAGTGACTGGGTGAGTGACTGGGTGAGTGAGCGACTGGGTGAGCGAGCGACTGGGTGAGTGACTGGGTGGGTGAGCGAGCGACTGGGCGAGAAAGCGGGTGGGTGGGTGAGTGACTGGGTGAGTGACTGGGTGAGCGAGCGACTGGGTGAGCGACTGGGTGAGTGACTGGGTGGGTGAGCGAGCGACTGGGCGAGCGAGCGGGTGGGTGGGTGAGTGACTGGGTGAGTGACTGGGTGAGTGACTGGGTGAGTGAGCGACTGGGTGAGCGAGCGACTGGGTGAGCGAGCGACTCGGTGAGCGAGCGACTGAGTGAGTGACTGGGTGGGTGAGTGAATGACTGGGTGAGTGACTGGGTGAGTGACCGGGTGAGCGAGCGAGCGGGTGACTCACGCAGCAGCAGCACATGAGGACGATGGCGAAGGACTCGATAACCCCGGCGGCTCCGACGACCCACGTGAGTGACTGGGTGAGTGAGCGGGTGGGCGAGTGAGCGGGTGGGTGAGCGAGCGACTGGGTGAGTGACTGAGCGAGCGACTGGGTGAGTGACTGAGCGAGCGACTGGGTGAGTGACTGGGTGAGCGAGCGAGCGAGCGAGTGGGTGACTCACGTAGCAGCAGCACATGAGGACGATGGCGAAGGACTCGATGACCCCAGCGGTGAGCGAGCGACTGGGTGAGCGAGCGGGTAATGGGGTGGGTGAGCGAGCGACTGGGTGAGCGAGCGGGTAATGGGGTGGGTGAGCGAGCTACGGGGTGAGTGAGCGGGTAATGGGGTGGGTGAGCGAGCGACGGGGTGAGCGAGCGGGTAATGGGGTGGGTGAGCGAGTGACGGGGTGAGTGAGCGGGTAATGGGGTGGGTGAGGGAGCGACTGGGTGAGCGAGCGGGTAATGGGGTGGGTGAGCGAGCGACGGGGTGAGTGAGCGGGTAATGGGGTGGGTGAGCGAGCGACGGGGTGAGTGAGCGGGTAATGGGGTGGGTGAGCGAGCGACGGGGTGAGTGAGCGGGTAATGGGGTGGGTGAGTGAGCGACTGGGTGAGTGAGCGGGTAATGGGGTGGGTGAGCGAGCGACGGGGTGAGCGAGCGGGTAATGGGGTGGGTGAGCGAGCGACGGGGTGAGCGAGCGGGTAATGGGGTGGGTGAGCGAGCAACGGGGTGAGTGAGCGGGTAATGGGGTGGGTGAGCGAGCGACGGGGTGAGCGAGCGGGTAATGGGGTGGGTGAGCGAGTGACGGGGTGAGCGAGCGGGTAATGGGGTGGGTGAGCGAGCGACGGGGTGAGCGAGCGGGTAATGGGGTGGGTGAGCGAGCGACTGGGTGAGCGAGCGGGTAATGGGGTGGGTGAGCGAGCGACGGGGTGAGTGAGCGGGTAATGGGGTGGGTGAGCGAGCGACTGGGTGAGCGAGCGGGTAATGGGGTGGGTGAGCGAGCGACTGGGTGAGCGAGCGGGTAATGGGGTGGGTGAGCGAGCGACTGGGTGAGCGAGCGGGTAATGGGGTGGGTGAGCGAGCGACGGGGTGAGTGAGCGGGTAATGGGGTGGGTGAGCGAGCGACTGGGTGAGTGAGCGGGTAATGGGGTGGGTGAGCGAGCGACGGGGTGAGTGAGCGGGTAATGGGGTGGGTGAGCGAGCGACGGGGTGAGTGAGCGGGTAATGGGGTGGGTGAGCGAGCGACTGGGTGAGTGAGCGGGTAATGGGGTGGGTGAGCGAGCGACGGGGTGAGTGAGCGGGTAATGGGGTGGGTGAGCGAGCGACTGGGTGAGCGAGCGGGTAATGGGGTGGGTGAGCGAGCGACGGGGTGAGTGAGCGGGTAATGGGGTGGGTGAGCGAGCGACGGGGTGAGTGAGCGGGTAATGGGGCGGGGTGAGCGAGCGACGGGGTGAGCGAGCGGGTAATGGGGTGGGTGAGCGAGCGACGGGGTGAGTGAGCGGGTAATGGGGTGGGTGAGCGAGCGACGGGGTGAGTGAGCGGGTAATGGGGTGGGTGAGCGAGCGACGGGGTGAGCGAGCGGGTAATGGGGTGGGTGAGCGAGCGACGGGGTGAGTGAGCGGGTAATGGGGTGGGTGAGCGAGCGACGGGGTGAGTGAGCGGGTAATGGGGTGGGTGAGCGAGCGACTGGGTGAGTGAGCGGGTAATGGGGTGGGTGAGCGAGCGACGGGGTGAGTGAGCGGGTAATGGGGTGGGTGAGCGAGCGACTGGGTGAGCGAGCGGGTAATGGGGTGGGTGAGCGAGCGACGGGGTGAGTGAGCGGGTAATGGGGTGGGTGAGCGAGCGACGGGGTGAGTGAGCGGGTAATGGGGTGGGTGAGCGAGCGACGGGGTGAGTGAGCGGGTAATGGGGTGGGTGAGCGAGTGACGGGGTGAGCGAGCGGGTAATGGGGTGGGTGAGCGAGCGACGGGGTGAGTGAGCGGGTAATGGGGTGGGTGAGCGAGCGACGGGGTGAGCGAGCGGGTAATGGGGTGGGTGAGCGAGCGACGGGGTGAGCGAGCGGGTAATGGGGTGGGTGAGCGAGCAACGGGGTGAGTGAGCGGGTAATGGGGTGGGTGAGCGAGCGACGGGGTGAGTGAGCGGGTAATGGGGTGGGTGAGCGAGCGACGGGGTGAGCGAGCGGGTAATGGGGTGGGTGAGCGAGCAACGGGGTGAGTGAGCGGGTAATGGGGTGGGTGAGCGAGCGACGGGGTGAGCGAGCGGGTAATGGGGTGGGTGAGCGAGCAACGGGGTGAGTGAGCGGGTAATGGGGTGGGTGAGCGAGCGACGGGGTGAGCGAGCGGGTAATGGGGTGGGTGAGCGAGCGACGGGGTGAGCGAGCGGGTAATGGGGTGGGTGAGCGAGCAACGGGGTGAGTGAGCGGGTAATGGGGTGGGTGAGCGAGCGACGGGGTGAGCGAGCGGGTAATGGGGTGGGTGAGCGAGTGACGGGGTGAGCGAGCGGGTAATGGGGTGGGTGAGCGAGCGACGGGGTGAGCGAGCGGGTAATGGGGTGGGTGAGCGAGCGACTGGGTGAGCGAGCGGGTAATGGGGTGGGTGAGCGAGCGACGGGGTGAGTGAGCGGGTAATGGGGTGGGTGAGCGAGTGACGGGGTGAGCGAGCGGGTAATGGGGTGGGTGAGCGAGCGACGGGGTGAGTGAGCGGGTAATGGGGTGGGTGAGCGAGCGACTGGGTGAGCGAGCGGGTAATGGGGTGGGTGAGCGAGTGACGGGGTGAGCGAGCGGGTAATGGGGTGGGTGAGCGAGCGACTGGGTGAGCGAGCGGGTAATGGGGTGGGTGAGCGAGCGACTGGGTGAGCGAGCGGGTAATGGGGTGGGTGAGCGAGCGACTGGGTGAGCGAGCGGGTAATGGGGTGGGTGAGCGAGCGACTGGGTGAGCGAGCGGGTAATGGGGTGGGTGAGCGAGCGACGGGGTGAGTGAGCGGGTAATGGGGTGGGTGAGCGAGCGACGGGGTGAGTGAGCGGGTAATGGGGTGGGTGAGCGAGCGACTGGGTGAGTGAGCGGGTAATGGGGTGGGTGAGCGAGCGACGGGGTGAGTGAGCGGGTAATGGGGTGGGTGAGCGAGCGACTGGGTGAGCGAGCGGGTAATGGGGTGGGTGAGCGAGCGACGGGGTGAGTGAGCGGGTAATGGGGTGGGTGAGCGAGCGACGGGGTGAGTGAGCGGGTAATGGGGTGGGTGAGCGAGCGACTGGGTGAGTGAGCGGGTAATGGGGTGGGTGAGCGAGCGACGGGGTGAGCGAGCGGGTAATGGGGTGGGTGAGCGAGCGACTGGGTGAGCGAGCGGGTAATGGGGTGGGTGAGCGAGCGACGGGGTGAGTGAGCGGGTAATGGGGTGGGTGAGCGAGCGACTGGGTGAGCGAGCGGGTAATGGGGTGGGTGAGCGAGCGACTGGGTGAGCGAGCGGGTAATGGGGTGGGTGAGCGAGCGACTGGGTGAGCGAGCGGGTAATGGGGTGGGTGAGCGAGCGACGGGGTGAGTGAGCGGGTAATGGGGTGGGTGAGCGAGCGACGGGGTGAGTGAGCGGGTAATGGGGTGGGTGAGCGAGCGACTGGGTGAGCGAGCGGGTAATGGGGTGGGTGAGCGAGCTACGGGGTGAGTGAGCGGGTAATGGGGTGGGTGAGCGAGCGACGGGGTGAGCGAGCGGGTAATGGGGTGGGTGAGCGAGTGACGGGGTGAGTGAGCGGGTAATGGGGTGGGTGAGCGAGCGACTGGGTGAGTGAGCGGGTAATGGGGTGGGTGAGCGAGCAACTGGGTGAGTGAGCGGGTAATGGGGTGGGTGAGCGAGTGACGGGGTGAGTGAGCGGGTAATGGGGTGGGTGAGCGAGCGACTGGGTGAGTGAGCGGGTAATGGGGTGGGTGAGCGAGCAACTGGGTGAGTGAGCGGGTAATGGGGTGGGTGAGCGAGTGACGGGGTGAGTGAGCGGGTAATGGGGTGGGTGAGCGAGTGACGGGGTGAGCGAGCGGGTAATGGGGTGGGTGAGCGAGCGACTGGGTGAGTGAGCGGGTAATGGGGTGGGTGAGCGAGCAACTGGGTGAGTGAGCGGGTAATGGGGTGGGTGAGCGAGCGACGGGGTGAGTGAGCGGGTAATGGGGTGGGTGAGTGAGCGACTGGGTGAGTGAGCGGGTAATGGGGTGGGTGAGCGAGCGACGGGGTGAGCGAGCGGGTAATGGGGTGGGTGAGCGAGTGACTGGGTGAGCGAGCGGGTAATGGGGTGGGTGAGCGAGCGACTGGGTGAGCGAGCGGGTAATGGGGTGGGTGAGCGAGCGACTGGGTGAGTGAGCGGGTAATGGGGTGGGTGAGCGAGCGACTGGGTGAGTGAGTGAATGACTGGGTGAGTGACTGGGTGAGCGAGCGAGCGGGTGAGTGACTGGGTGAGTGACTGGGTGAGCGAGTGAGCGACTGGGTGAGCGAGCGACTGAGTGAGTGACTGGGTGGGTGAGTGAATGACTGGGTGAGTGACTGGGTGAATGAGTGACTGGGTGGGCGAGCGAGCGGGTGACTCACGCAGCAGCAGCACATGAGGACGATCGCGAAGGACTCGATGACCCCAGCAGCTCCCACGACCCAGGTGAGTGACTGGGTGAGTGAGCGGGTGGGCGAGTGAGCGGGTGGGTGAGCGAGTGAGTGACTGGGTGAGTGAGCGGGTGGGCGAGTGAGCGGGTGGGTGAGCGAGCGACTGAGTGAGTGACTGGGTGGGTGAGTGAGTGAATGACTGGATGAGTGACTGGGTGAGCGACTGGGTGAGTGACTGGGTTAGCGAGCGAGCGACTGGGTGAGCGAGTGAGTGACTGGGTGAGTGAGCGGGTGGGCGAGTGAGCGGGTGGGTGAGCGAGTGAGTGACTGGGTGAGTGAGCGGGTGGGCGAGTGAGCGGGTGGGTGAGCGAGCGACTGAGTGAGTGACTGGGTGGGTGAGTGAGTGAATGACTGGGTGAGTGACTGGGTGAGCGACTGGGTGAGTGACTGGGTGAGCGAGCGAGCGACTGGGTGAGCGAGTGAGTGACTGGGTGAGTGAGCGGGTGGGCGAGTGAGCGGGTGGGTGAGCGAGTGAGTGACTGGGTGAGTGAGCGGGTGGGCGAGTGAGCGGGTGGGTGAGCGAGCGACTGAGTGAGTGACTGGGTGGGTGAGTGAATGACTGGGTGAGTGACTGGGTGAGCGACTGGGTGAGTGACTGGGTGAGCGAGCGAGCGAGCGACTGGGTGAGCGAGTGAGTGACTGGGTGAGTGAGCGGGTGGGCGAGTGAGCGGGTGGGTGAGCGAGCGACTGGGTGAGTGACTGAGCGAGCGACTGGGTGAGTGACTGAGCGAGCGACTGGGTGAGTGACTGGGTGAATGAGTGACTGGGTGGGCGAGCGAGCGGGTGACTCACGCAGCAGCAGCACATGAGGACGATCGCGAAGGACTCGATAACCCCGGCGGCTCCCACGACCCAGGTGAGCGAGCGACTGGGTGAGCGAGCGACTGGGTGAGCGACTGGGTGAGTGACTGGGTGGGTGAGCGAGCGACTGGGCGAGCGAGCGGGTGGGTGGGTGAGTGACTGGGTGAGTGACTGGGTGAGCGAGCGACTGGGTGAGCGAGCGACTCGGTGAGCGAGCGACTGAGTGAGTGACTGGGTGGGTGAGTGAATGACTGGGTGAGTGACTGGGTGAGTGACCGGGTGAGCGAGCGAGCGAGTGACTCACGCAGCAGCAGCACATGAGGACGATGGCGAAGGACTCGATAACCCCGGCGGCTCCGACGACCCACGTGAGCGAGTGACTGAGTGAGTGACTGGGTGGGTGAGTGAATGACTGGGTGAGTGACTGGGTGAGTGACCGGGTGAGCGAGCGAGCGGGTGACTCACGCAGCAGCAGCACATGAGGACGATGGCGAAGGACTCGATGACCCCGGCGGCTCCGACGACCCACGTGAGCGAGAGACTGAGTGAGTGACTGGGTGGGTGAGTGAATGACTGGGTGAGTGACTGGGTGAGTGACCGGGTGAGCGAGCGAGCGGGTGACTCACGCAGCAGCAGCACATGAGGACGATGGCGAAGGACTCAATGACCCCGGCGGCTCCGACGACCCAAGTGAGTGACTGGGTGAGCGAGCGAGCGACTGGGTGAGCGAGTGAGTGACTGGGTGAGTGAGTGGGTGGGCGAGTGAGCGGGTGACTCACGCAGCAGCAGCACATGAGGACGATGGCGAAGGACTCGATGACCCCGGCGGCTCCGACGACCCACGTGAGTGACTGGGTGAGCGAGCGAGCGACTGGGTGAGCGAGTGAGTGACTGGGTGAGTGAGTGGGTGGGCGAGTGAGCGGGTGACTCACGCAGCAGCAGCACATGAGGACGATGGCGAAGGACTCGATGACCCCGGCGGCTCCGACGACCCACGTGAGACGCAGGAACAGGATGACCCCGAAGATGTTTTGCAGGCAGGGCAGGTAGACACCCATGAGGGTGCCCATCTGGGGAGCCTGCGGGGGGTGGGGGGGGGTTGTGGGGTGGGTGGGGTGTGGTGGGTGGGGTGAGAGGGGTGGGTGGGGGGTGGGGTGGGTGGGGTGGGGTGGGTGGGGTTGGGTGGGTGGGGTGGGTGATGAGAGGTTGGTGGGGTGGGTGGGGTGGGGTCGGGTGGGGTCGGGTGGGTGGGTTGTGGGGTTGGTGGGGTGGGGTGGGGTGGGTGGGGTGGGGTGGAGTGGGTGGGGTGGGGTGGGGTGGGGTGGGTGGGGTGGGGTGGGTGGGGTGAGAAGGGTGGGTGGGGGGTGGGGTGGGTGGGGTGGGGTGGGGTGGGGTCGGGTGGGTGGGTGGGGTGGGGTGGGTGGGGTGGGGTGGGTGATGAGAGGTTGGTGGGGTGGGTGGGGTGGGGTCGGGTGGGGTCGGGTGGGTGGGGTGGGGTGGGTGGGGTGGGGTGGGTGGGGTGGGGTGGGGTGGGGTCGGGTGGGTGGGGTGGGGTGGGTGGAGTGGGGTGGGTGATGAGAGGTTGGTGGGGTGGGTGGGGTGGGGTCGGGTGGGTGGGTTGTGGGGTTGGTGGGGTGGGGTGGAGTGGGGTGGGTGAGGTGTGTGATGAGGGGTTGGTGGGGTGGGTGGGTGGAGTGGAGTGGGGTGGGGTTGGGGTGGGTGGGTGTGGTGAGATGGGTGGGTGGGGGGTGGGGTGGGGTGGGTGGGGTGGTATGGGTGGGGTGGATGATGAGGGGTGGGAGGGGTGAGAGGGGTGGGGTGGGTGGGGTTGGGGTGGGTGAGTGGGTGGGTGGGTGGGGTTGGGGTGGGTGGGGTTGGGGTGGGTGGGTGGGTGGGGTTGGGGTGGGTGGGTGGGGTTGGGGTGGGTGGGGTTGGGGTGGGTGGGTGGGTGGGGTTGGGGTGGGTGGGGTTAGGGTGGGTGGGGGGGTGGGGGGGTGGGGAGGTGGGGGGGTGGGGAGGTGGGGGGGTGGGGGGGTGGGTGGGTGGGTTTGGGGTGGGTGGGGGGGTGGGGGGGTGGGGGGGTGGGTGGGTGGGTGGGGTTGGGGTGGGTGGGGTGGATGTGGTGGGTGTGGTGGGTGGGGTGGGTGGGGTGGGTTGGTGGTCACGGTGGGCACACACAAAGACAAAGGATTCCCCCCACCTCCCCGTGTAGAGTGACTGTGTGAGTGACTGTGTGTGTGAGTGAGTGAGTGACTGAGTGACTGAGTGAGTGACTGTGTGAGTGAGTGACTGAGTGAGTGAGTGACTGAGTGACTGAGTGAGTGGCTGTGTGAGTGACTATGTGACTGAGTGACTGAGTGACTGACTGAGTGACTGACTGAGTGACTGAGTGACTGACTGAGTGACTGACTGAGTGACTGAGTGAGTGACTGAGTGGCTGAGTGAGTGACTGACTGAGTGACTGAGTGACTGAGTGACTGACTGACTGAGTGAGTGGCTGAGTGAGTGACTGACTGAGTGACTGAGTGACTGACTGAGTGACTGACTGAGTGACTGAGTGACTGACTGAGTGACTGACTGAGTGACTGAGTGACTGAGCGAGTGAGTGACTGGGTGACTGTGTGAGTGACTGACTGAGTGAGTGACTGACTGACTGACTAAGTGACTGAGTGGCTGAGTGAGTGACTGACTGAGTGACTGACTGAGTGACTGAGTGACTGACTGAGTGACTGACTGAGTGACTGACTGAGTGACTGAGTGACTGAGTGACTGACTACCTTGACAGCTCTCCGCCTGCCCTCAGGGAGACTCTCGGCCTCTTCGTGTTCGCGAGCGAGTGAGTGACTGACTGACTGAGTGACTGAGTGACTGACTGAGTCACTGACTGACTGAGTGAGTGAGTGACTGGGTGACTGAGTGACTGACTGTGTGAGTGACTGACTGAGTGACTGACTGAGTGACTGACTGACTGTGTGAGTGACGGACTGACTGACTGAGTGACTGACTGAGTGACTGACTGAGTGACTGAGTGACTGAGTGACTGACTGACTGAGTGATTGAGTGACTGACTGACTGAGTGACTGAGTGACTGACTGAGTCACTGACTCACTGAGTGAGTGAGTGACTGGGTGACTGAGTGACTGACTGACTGTGTGAGTGACTGACTGAGTGACTGACTGACTGAGTGAGTGACTGACTACCTTGACAGCTCTCCTTCTGCCCTCAGGGAGACTCTCGGCCTCCTCGTGTTCGCGAGCGAGTGAGTGACTGTGTGAGTGACTGAGTGACTGACTGACTGACTGAGTGAGTGAGTGAGTGACTGTGTGAGTGACTGAGTGACTGACTGACTGACTGAGTGACTGAGTGAGTGAGTGAGTGACTGTGTGAGTGACTGAGTGACTGACTGAGTGACTGACTGAGTGACTGAGTGAGTGACTGAGTGACTGAGTGACTGACTGAGTGACTGACTGAGTGAGTGACTGAGTGACTGACTGACTGACTGAGTGACTGACTACCTTGACAGCTCTCCTTCTGCCCTCAGGGAGACTCTCGGCCTCCTCGTGTTCGCGAGCGAGTGAGTGACTGAGTGACTGACTGAGTGACTGACTGAGTGACTGACTGACTGACTGAGTGACTGACTGACTGACTGAGTGACTGACTACCTTGACAGCTCTCCTTCTGCCCTCAGGGAGACTCTCGGCCTCCTCGTGTTCGCGAGCGAGTGAGTGACTGTGTGAGTGACTGAGTGACTGACTGAGTGACTGTGTGAGTGACTGAGTGGCTGAGTGAGTGACTGACTGAGTGACTGAGTGAGTGACTGAGTGAGTGAGTGAGTGACTGTGTGAGTGACTGAGTGACTGACTGAGTGACTGTGTGAGTGACTGAGTGACTGACTGAGTGACTGACTGAGTGACTGACTGAGTGACTGACTGAGTGACTGACTGACTGACTGAGTGACTGAGTGACTGACTGAGTGACTGACTGACTACCTTGACAGCTCTCCGCCTGCCCTCAGGGAGACTCTCGGCCTCCTCGTGTTCGCGAGCGAGTGAGTGACTGAGTGACTGAGTGACTGAGTGATTGACTGACTGAGTGACTGACTGACTGTGTGACTGACTGACTGAGTGAGTGAGTGAGTGACTGTGTGAGTGACTGAGTGACTGACTGAGTGACTGACTGAGTGACTGAGTGAGTGAGTGATTGACTGACTGAGTGACTGACTGACTGTGTGATTGACTGACTGAGTGACTGACTGAGTGACTGAGTGACTGAGTGACTGACTACCTTGACAGCTCTCCTTCTGCCCTCAGGGAGACTCTCGGCCTCCTCGTGTTCGCGAGCGAGTGAGTGACTGTGTGAGTGACTGAGTGACTGACTGACTGACTGACTGAGTGAGTGAGTGAGTGACTGTGTGAGTGACTGAGTGACTGACTGACTGACTGAGTGACTGAGTGAGTGAGTGAGTGACTGTGTGAGTGACTGAGTGACTGACTGAGTGACTGACTGAGTGACTGAGTGAGTGACTGAGTGACTGAGTGACTGACTGAGTGACTGACTGAGTGAGTGACTGAGTGACTGACTGACTGACTGAGTGACTGACTACCTTGACAGCTCTCCTTCTGCCCTCAGGGAGACTCTCGGCCTCCTCGTGTTCGCGAGCGAGTGAGTGACTGAGTGACTGACTGAGTGACTGACTGAGTGACTGACTGACTGACTGAGTGACTGACTGACTGACTGAGTGACTGACTACCTTGACAGCTCTCCTTCTGCCCTCAGGGAGACTCTCGGCCTCCTCGTGTTCGCGAGCGAGTGAGTGACTGTGTGAGTGACTGAGTGACTGACTGACTGACTGAGTGAGTGAGTGAGTGACTGTGTGAGTGACTGAGTGACTGACTGACTGACTGAGTGACTGACTGAGTGACTGACTACCTTGACAGCTCTCCTTCTGCCCTCAGGGAGACTCTCGGCCTCCTCGTGTTCGCGAGCGAGTGAGTGACTGAGTGACTGAGTGACTGACTGACTGAGTGACTGACTGAGTGACTGACTGAGTGACTGACTGACTGACTGACTGAGTGACTGACTACCTTGACAGCTCTCCTTCTGCCCTCAGGGAGGCTCTCGGCCTCCTCGTGTTCGCGAGCGAGTGAGTGACTGTGTGAGTGACTGAGTGGCTGAGTGAGTGACTGACTGAGTGGCTGAGTGAGTGACTGAGTGAGTGAGTGAGTGAGTGACTGTGTGACTGACTGAGTGACTGAGTGACTGACTGAGTGACTGAGTGACTGACTGACTGACTGAGTGACTGACTACCTTGACAGCTCTCCTTCTGCCCTCAGGGAGACTCTCGGCCTCCTCGTGTTCGCGAGCGAGTGAGTGACTGAGTGACTGAGTGACTGACTGAGTGACTGAGTGAGTGAGTGAGTGACTGACTGAGTGACTGACTGAGTGACTGACTACCTTGACAGCTCTCCTTCTGCCCTCAGGGAGACTCTCGGCCTCCTCGTGTTCGCGAGCGAGTGAGTGACTGAGTGAGTGACTGAGTGACTGACTGACTGACTGAGTGACTGACTGAGTGACTGACTACCTTGACAGCTCTCCTTCTGCCCTCAGGGAGACTCTCGGCCTCCTCGTGTTCGCGAGTGAGTGAGTGACTGAGTGAGTGACTGAGTGACTGACTGACTGACTGAGTGACTGACTGAGTGACTGACTACCTTGACAGCTCTCCTTCTGCCCTCAGGGAGACTCTCGGCCTCCTCATGTTCGCGAGTGAGTGAGTGACTGTGTGAGTGACTGAGTGACTGACTGAGTGACTGACTACCTTGACAGCTCTCCTTCTGCCCTCAGGGAGACTCTCGGCCTCCTCGTGTTCGCGAGCGCCCTGGGGGAGGTTCGTGTAGTTGGCGAGCGAGCCCAGCAGCGACGACACCTTGGGGCGCGTGTCCATCTCCTCCTGTCCACACGGAGACACGGAGACACAGAGGGACAGAGATTCAGAGACACGGGGAGACAGAGAGACAGAGACACAGAGGGACCGAGACACAGAGAGACAGAGACACGGGGACACAGAGACACAGAGGGACAGAGATTCAGAGAGACACGGGGACACAGAGAGACAGAGGGACAGAGACACGGGGAGACAGAGAGACAAAGATTCAGAGACACGGAGACACAGAGAGACAGAGAGACAAAGATTCAGAGACACGGGGACACAGAGAGACAGAGGGACAGAGACACGGAGACACACAGAGACAGAGATTCAGAGACACAGAGACACAGAGAGACAGAGATTCAGAGAGACACAGAGAGACAGAGAGACACGGGGAGAGAGACACAGAGACACAGGGAGAGAGACACGGGGAGACAGAGAAACACGGAGAGAGAGACACAGAGACACGGGAGAGAGACAGAGAGACGCAGAGACACGGAGAGAGAGACACAGAGACACGGGGAGAGAGACAGAGAGACACAGAGACACGGGGACAGAGACAGAGACATGGGGAGAGAGACACGGGGAGAGACATGGGGAGAGACACGGAGAGAGACACGGAGACAGATACATGGGGAGAGAGACGGGGAGAGAGACACGGAGAGAGAGACACAGAGACACGAGGAGAGAGACAACGAGACACAGAGACACGGGGAGAGACACGGGGAGAGAGACACGGGGAGAGAGACACGGGGACAGAGACACGGAGAGAGACAGAGACGCGGGGAGAGAGACACAGAGACACGGGGAGACAGAGACACGGAGACAGAGACACGGAGACAGAGAGACACGGGGAGACAGAGACACACAGGGAGACACAGAGACACAGGGAGAGAGACACGGAGACACAGGTGAGAGAGACACGGAGACAGAGACAGGGAGACAGAGACACGGGGACAGAGACACGGGGAGAGAGACAGTGAGACACAGAGACACGGGGAGAGAGACACAGGGAGAGAGACAAGGAGACAGAGACACGGAGACAGAGACAGAGAGACACAGAGACACGGAGACAAAGACATGGGGAGGGAGACACAGAGACAGAGACAGGGAGACACGGGAGAGAGACACAGAGACAGGGAGACAAGGAGACAGAAACAGGGAGACACAGAGACACAGGGAGAGAGACACGGAGACACAGAGACACAGAGACAGAGAGACACAGAGACACACAGAGACACAGGGACAGAGACAGGGAGTCGGCCCTCACCTCGAACAGGGCCAGACACAGAGACACGGGGACAGAGACACGGGGGGACAGAGACACGGAGACACAGAGACACAGAGACACAGAGACACAGAGACACAGAGACACACAGAGACACAGAGACACAGAGACACACAGAGACACAGACACACAGAGACACAGAGACACACAGAGACACACAGAGACACAGACACAGAGACACACAGAGACACAGAGACACAGAGACACACAGAGACACCGAGACACACAGAGACACACAGAGACACACAGAGACACACAGAGACACACAGACAGAGACACAGAGACACGTGGAGTCAGCCCTCACCTCGAACAGGGCCAGACAGAGAGACACAGAGACACAGAGAGACACAGAGACACAGAGACACGTGGAGTCGGCCCTCACCTCGAACAGGGCCAGACACAGACACAGAGACAGAGAGACAGAGACACAGAGACACACAGAGACACACAGAGACACACAGAGACAGAGACACAGAGACACACAGAGACACACAGAGACAGGGAGACACAGACACACAGAGACACACAGAGACACACAGAGACAGAGACACAGAGACACACAGAGACACAGAGACACACAGAGACACACAGAGAGAGAGACACAGAGAGACACAGAGACACACAGAGACACACAGAGACAGGGAGACACAGACACACAGAGACACACAGAGACACACAGAGACACACAGAGACACACAGAGAGAGAGACACAGAGAGACACAGAGACACACAGAGACACACAGAGACACACAGAGACACACAGAGAGAGAGACACAGAGAGACACAGAGACACACAGAGACACACAGAGACAGGGAGACACAGACACACAGAGACACACAGAGACACACACAGAGACACGTGGAGTCGGCCCTCACCTCGAACAGGGCCAGACACAGACACAGAGACACAGAGACAGAGAGACAGAGACACACAGAGACACACAGAGAGACACAGAGAGACACAGAGAGACACAGAGAGACACAGAGACACAGAGACACACAGAGACACAGAGACACACAGAGACACACAGAGACACACAGAGACAGAGACACAGAGACACACAGACACAGAGACACACAGAGACAGGGAGACACAGAGACACACAGAGACACACAGAGACACACAGAGACAGGGAGACACACAGAGACACAGAGACACACAGAGACACACACAGAGACACGTGGAGTCGGCCCTCACCTCGAACAGGGCCAGACACAGACACAGAGACACACAGAGACACACAGAGAGACACAGAGACACACAGAGACACACAGAGACACACAGAGACAGGGAGACACAGACACACAGAGACACACACAGAGACACGTGGAGTCGGCCCTCACCTCGAACAGGGCCAGACACACAGACACAGAGACACAGAGACACGTGGAGTCAGCCCTCACCTCGAACAGGGCCAGACAGAGAGACACAGAGACACAGAGAGACACAGAGACACAGAGACACGTGGAGTCGGCCCTCACCTCGAACAGGGCCAGACACAGACACAGAGACAGAGAGACAGAGACACAGAGACACACAGAGACACACAGAGACACACAGAGACAGAGACACAGAGACACACAGAGACACACAGAGACAGGGAGACACAGACACACAGAGACACACAGAGACACACAGAGACAGAGACACAGAGACACACAGAGACACAGAGACACACAGAGACACACAGAGAGAGAGACACAGAGAGACACAGAGACACACAGAGACACACAGAGACAGGGAGACACAGACACACAGAGACACACAGAGACACACAGAGACACACAGAGACACACAGAGAGAGAGACACAGAGAGACACAGAGACACAGAGACACACAGAGACACACAGAGACACACAGAGACACACAGAGACACACAGAGAGAGAGACACAGAGAGACACAGAGAGACACAGAGACACACAGAGACAGGGAGACACAGACACACAGAGACACACAGAGACACACACAGAGACACGTGGAGTCGGCCCTCACCTCGAACAGGGCCAGACACAGACACAGAGACACAGAGACAGAGAGACAGAGACACACAGAGACACACAGAGAGACACAGAGAGACACAGAGAGACACAGAGACACGGAGACACAGAGACACACAGAGACACACAGAGACACACAGAGACACACAGAGACAGAGACACAGAGACACACAGACACAGAGACACACAGAGACAGGGAGACACAGAGACACACAGAGACACACAGAGACACACAGAGACACACAGAGACAGGGAGACACACAGAGACACAGAGACACACAGAGACACACACAGAGACACGTGGAGTCGGCCCTCACCTCGAACAGGGCCAGACACAGACACAGAGACACACAGAGACACACAGAGAGACACAGAGACACACAGAGACACACAGAGACACACAGAGACAGGGAGACACAGACACACAGAGACACACACAGAGACACGTGGAGTCGGCCCTCACCTCGAACAGGGCCAGACACAGAGACACAGAGACAGAGAGACAGAGACACACAGAGACACACAGAGAGACACAAAGAGACACAGAGACACGGAGACACACAGACACAGAGACACACAGAGACACACAGAGACAGAGACACAGAGACACACAGAGACACACAGAGACACACAGAGACACACAGAGACAGGGAGACACAGACACACAGAGACACACAGACACACACACAGAGACACGTGGAGTCGGCCCTCACCTCGAACAGGGCCAGACACAGACACAGAGACACAGAGACAGAGACACACAGAGACACACAGAGAGACACAGAGAGACACAGAGACACACAGAGACACACAGAGACAGGGAGACACAGACACACAGAGACACACAGAGACACACACAGACACGTGGAGTCGGCCCTCACCTCGAACAGGGCCAGACACAGACACAGACACACAGAGACACACAGAGACACACACAGACACACACAGACACGTGGAGTCGGCCCTCACCTCGAAGAGGGCCAGACACAGACACAGACACACAGAGACACACAGAGACACACACAGAGACACGTGGAGTCGGCCCTCACCTCGAACAGGGCCAGACACAGACACAGAGACACAGAGACAGAGACACACAGAGACACACAGAGAGACACAGAGAGACACAGAGACACACAGAGACACACAGAGACAGGGAGACACAGACACACAGAGACACACAGAGACACACACAGACACGTGGAGTCGGCCCTCACCTCGAACAGGGCCAGACACAGACACAGACACACAGAGACACACAGAGACACACAGAGACACACACAGACACGTGGAGTCGGCCCTCACCTCGAACAGGGCCAGACACAGACACAGACACACAGAGACACACAGAGACACACAGAGAGACACAGAGAGACACAGAGACACACAGAGACACACAGAGACAGGGAGACACAGACACACAGAGACACACAGAGACACACAGAGACACGTGGAGTCGGCCCTCACCTCGAACAGGGCCAGGTTGCGGTCGTAGAGCTCGGGGCCTTTCTCCTCTACATCCTGCTGCTGCAGGAAGGGGCTGCTCTCTTTGATGCCACCATCTCCTGTAGGATAAACATCACATTATTACACTACCTACTACACTACCTACTACACTACTACACTACTACTACTACTACACTACCTACTACACTACTACACTACCTACTACACTACCTACTACACTACTACACTACCTACTACACTACTACACTACTACCTACTACACTACTACTACACTACTACACTACCTACTACACTACTACACTACTACACTACCTACTAAACTACTACACTACCTACTACACTACACTACTACACTACCTACTACACTACCTACTACACTACTACCCTACTACACTACCTACTACACTACTACACTACTACACTACCTACTACACTACTACACTACCTACTACACTACTACACTACCTACTACACTACTACACTACCTACTACACTACTACTACTACTACACTACCTACTACACTACTACACTACCTACTACACTACTACACTACCTACTACACTACTACACTACCTACTACACTACTACACTACCTACTACACTACTACACTACTACTACACTGCTGCACTACCTACTACACTACTACACTACTACACTACACTACCTACTACACTACCTACTACACTACCTACTACACTACCTACTACACTACCTACTACACTACTACACTACTACACTACCTACTACACTACTACCCTACTACACTACCTACTACACTACCTACTACACTACACTACCTACTACACTACCTACTACACTACCTACTACACTACTACACTACTACACTACCTACTACACTACTACACTACTACACTACCTACTACACTACTACACTACCTACTACACTACTACACTACTACACTACCTACTACACTACTACACTACCTACTACACTACACTACCTACTACACTACCTACTACACTACTACACTACTACACTACCTACTACACTACTACACTACCTACTACACTACTACACTACCTACTACACTACACTACCTACTACACTACTACACTACCTACTACACTACTACCCTACTACACTACCTACTACACTACACTACCTACTACACTACTACCCTACTACACTACCTACTACACTACCTACTACACTACCTACTACACTACACTACCTACTACACTACCTACTACACTACCTACTACACTACTACACTACCTACTACACTACTACACTACCTACTACACTACTACACTACCTACTACACTACACTACCTACTACACTACCTACTACACTACTACACTACTACACTACCTACTACACTACTACACTACCTACTACACTACCTACTACACTACCTACTACACTACACTACCTACTACACTACTACACTACCTACTACACTACTACCCTACTACACTACCTACTACACTACACTACCTACTACACTACTACCCTACTACACTACCTACTACACTACCTACTACACTACCTACTACACTACACTACTACACTACACTACCTACTACACTACCTACTACACTACACTACCTACTACACTACTACACTACTACACTACCTACTACACTACTTGCTACACTACTACACTACCTACTACACTACCTACTACACTACCTACTACACTACACTACTACACTACACTACCTACTACACTACCTACTACACTACACTACCTACTACACTACCTACTACACTACACTACCTACTACACTACTACACTACTACACTACCTACTACACTACTTGCTACACTACTACACTACCTACTACACTACCTACTACACTACTACACTACACTACCTACTACACTACTACTACACTACTACTACACTACTACACTACCTACTACACTACTACTACACTACTACACTACACTACCTACTACACTACTACACTACCTACTACACTACTACACTACGACGACTACACTACCACTACTACACTACTACTACACTACCTACTACACTACTACACTACATACTACACTACACACACTCACTACACACACTACACACACTACACACACTCACACACAGACACTCACTCACACTCGTTCACACTCAAATACGACACTCGCCAATGGGCTACAGCCTTTGGTGCCAGGCTAGGTGCACCCTCTCCCCTCTCGTGAGGGATCGTGGGGAGGACAATGTAAAGTGACGTGGGTATCAAACAATGAAAACAGAAATTAAATCGCGACGTTTCGATTGCAACACAAGCAACCATCTTCAGGTGTGAAAACTACGGCAAGAACATTTTTTTAGCTGAAAATTTTTGCTTTTAAACTTCAATTCTAGAAGAATGAGGTGAGTGTGGTGAGTGGTGTGTGGTGAGTGAGTGGTGTGCGGTGTGGTGAGTGAGTGGTGAGTGAGTGGTGAGTGTGTGGTGAGTGTGTGGTGAGTGGTGAATGGTGTATGGTGAGTGTGTGGTGAGTGAGTGGTGAGTGAGTGGTGAGTGAGTGAATGGTGAGTGAGTGGTGAGTGAGTGAGTGGTGAGTGAGTGGTGAGTGAGTGAGTGGTGAATGGGTGGTGTGTGAGTGGGTGGTGTGTGAGTGGTGAGTGAGTGTGGTGAGTGGTGTGTGGTGAGTGAGTGGTGTGCGGTTTGGTGAGTGAGTGGTGAGTGAGTGAGTGGTGAGTGAGTGTGTGTGGTGAGTGGTGTGGTGAGTGAGTGAGTGGTGAGTGAGTGGTGTGTGGTGAGTGGTGTGGTGAGTGAGTGAGTGGTGAGTGAGTGGTGAGTGGGTGGTGTGTGAGTGGGTGGTGTGTGAGTGGTGAGTGAGTGTGGTGAGTGGTGTGTGGTGAGTGAGTGGTGTGCGGTGTGGTGAGTGAGTGGTGTGGTGAGTGGTGAGTGAGTGTGTGTGGTGAGTGAGTGGTGAGTGGTGTGGTGAGTGAGTGAGTGGTGAGTGAGTGGTGAGTGAGTGGTGAGTGAGTGAGTAGTGAGTGAGTGGTGAGTGGGTGGTGTGTGAGTGGGTGGTGTGTGAGTGGTGAGTGAGTGTGGTGAGTGGTGTGTGGTGAGTGAGTGGTGTGCGGTGTGGTGAGTGAGTGAGTGGTGAGTGAGTGAGTGGTGAGTGAGTGGTGAGTGAGTGGTGTGTGGTGAGTGGTGTGGTGAGTGAGTGAGTGGTGAGTGAGTGGTGAGTGAGTGGTGAGTGAGTGTGTGTGGTGAGTGAGTGGTGAGTGAGTGGTGAGTGAGTGAGTGGTGAGTGGTGTGGTGAGTGAGTGAGTGGTGAGTGAGTGGTGAGTGAGTGGTGAGTGAGTGTGTGTGGTGAGTGAGTGGTGAGTGAGTGGTGAGTGAGTGAGTGAGTGGTGAGTGAGTGGTGTGTGGTGTGGTGTGGTGAGTGAGTGGTGAGTGAGTGGTGTGGTGAGTGGTGAGTGAGTGGTGTGGTGAGTGAGTGGTGAGTGGTGTGGTGAGTGAGTGGTGAGTGAGTGGTGAGTGAGTTGTGAGCGTGTGGTGAGTGGTGTGTGAGGAATGAGTGGTGAGTGAGTGTTGAGTGTGTGGTGAGTGAGTGATGAGTGAGTGGTGAGTGAGCAGTGAGTGAGTGAGTGGTGAGTGAATGGTGAGTGAGTTGTGAGCGTGTGGTGAGTGGTGAAGGGTGTATGGTGAGTGTGTGGTGAGTGTGTGGTGAGTGAGTGGTGAGTGGGTGGTGTGTGGTGAGTGAGTGGTGAGTGAGTTGTGAGCGTGTGGTGAGTGGTGAGTGGTGTGTGATGAGTGGGTGATGAGTGAGTGGTGAGTGAGTGTTGAGTGTGTGGTGAGTGGTGAAGGGTGTATGGTGAGTGTGTGGTGAGTGTGTGGTGAGTGAGTGGTGAGTGAGTGGTGAGTGGTGAGTGGTGTGTGATGAGTGGGTGATGAGTGAGTGGTGAGTGAGTGTTGAGTGTGTGGTGAGTGGTGAAGGGTGTATGGTGAGTGTGTGGTGAGTGTGTGGTGAGTGATGAGTGGGTGATGAGTGAGTGGTGAGTGAGTGGTGAGTGAGTGTTGAGTGGTGAAGGGTGTATGGTGAGTGGTGAAGGGTGTATGGTGAGTGTGTGGTGAGTGTGTGGTGAGTGTGTGGTGAGTGAGTGGTGAGTGTGTTGTGAGTGAGTGGTGTGTGATGAGTGGGTGATGAGTGAGTGGTGAGTGAGTGGTGAGTGAGTGTTGAGTGGTGAATGGTGTATGGTGAGTGTGTGGTGAGTGAATGGTGAGTGAGTGGTGAGTGGGTGGTGAGTGAGTGAATGGTGAGTGAGTGGTGAGTGAGTGAGTGGTGAGTGGGTGGTGTGTGAGTGGTGAGTGAGTGAGTGAGTGGTCAGTGAGTGAGTGAGTGGTGAGTGAGTGGTGAGTGAGTGAGCGGTGAGTGAGTGGTGAGTGAGTGGTGAGTGAGTGGTGAGTGGGTGGTGTGTGAGTGGTGAGTGAGTGGTCATTGAGTGAGTGAATGGTGAGTGGTGAGTGTGTGGTGAGTGAGTGGTGAGTGAGTGAGTGAGTGGTGAGTGAGTGGTGAGTGAGTGTTGAGTGTGTGGTGAGTGGTGAATGGTGTATGGTGAGTGTGTGGTGAGTGAGTGGTGAGTGAGTGGTGAGTGGGTGGTGAGTGAGTGAATGGTGAGTGAATGGTGAGTGAGTGAGTGGTGAGTGGGTGGTGTGTGAGTGGTGAGTGAGTGGTGAGTGAGTGGTGAGTGTGTGGTGAGTGGTGAAGGGTGTATGGTGAGTGTGTGGTGAGTGTGTGGTGAGTGAGTGGTGAGTGGGTGGTGTGTGGTGAGTGAGTGGTGAGTGTGTTGTGAGTGGGTGGTGTGTGGTGAGTGTGTGGTGAGTGGTGAAGGGTGTATGGTGAGTGTGTGGTGAGTGTGTGGTGAGTGAGTGGTGAGTGTGTTGTGAGTGAGTGGTGTGTGATGAGTGGGTGATGAGTGAGTGGTGAGTGAGTGGTGAGTGAGTGTTGAGTGGTGAATGGTGTATGGTGAGTGTGTGGTGAGTGAATGGTGAGTGAGTGGTGAGTGGGTGGTGAGTGAGTGAATGGTGAGTGAGTGGTGAGTGAGTGAGTGGTGAGTGGGTGGTGTGTGAGTGGTGAGTGAGTGAGTGAGTGGTCAGTGAGTGAGTGAGTGGTGAGTGAGTGGTGAGTGAGTGAGCGGTGAGTGAGTGGTGAGTGAGTGGTGAGTGAGTGGTGAGTGGGTGGTGTGTGAGTGGTGAGTGAGTGGTCATTGAGTGAGTGAATGGTGAGTGGTGAGTGTGTGGTGAGTGAGTGGTGAGTGAGTGAGTGAGTGGTGAGTGAGTGGTGAGTGAGTGTTGAGTGTGTGGTGAGTGGTGAATGGTGTATGGTGAGTGTGTGGTGAGTGAGTGGTGAGTGAGTGGTGAGTGGGTGGTGAGTGAGTGAATGGTGAGTGAGTGGTGAGTGAGTGAGTGGTGAGTGGGTGGTGTGTGAGTGGTGAGTGAGTGGTGAGTGAGTGGTGAGTGAGTGGTGAGTGGGTGGTGTGTGAGTGCTGAGTGAGTGAGTGGTCAGTGAGTGAGTGAATGGTGAGTGGTGAGTGAGTGGTGAGTGAGTGAGTGGTGAGTGAGTGGTGAGTGTGTGGTGAGTGTGTGGTGAGTGAGTGGTGAGTGAGTGGTGAGTGAGTGGTGAGTGAGTGGTGAGTTGCCCTCATTCTCCTACCAACTAAAATCCCTCGTTTAGCAAATCCTCACTGATCCGGCATCCCCTAATCTCCCTCCCCCCCATCCCCCCCCCCTCTCTCCCCCCATCTCTCCCCCCTCTCCCTCCCCCAACCCCCCCCCTCTCCCCTCCCTCTCTCTCCCCCTCTCCCCTCCCTCTCTCTCCCCCTCTCCCCCCCATCTCCCCCCCCTCTCCCCTCCCTCTCTCTCCCCCTCTCCCCCCCTCTCTCCCCCCCCCAACCCCCCATCTCTCCCCCCATCCCCCCACCCTCTCTCCCCCCATCCCCCCCATCTCTCCCCCCCCTCTCTCTCCAACATCTCCCCTCCCCTCTCTCTCCCCCATCTCCCCCCTCGCTTTCCCCCCTCTCCCTCCCCCCCATCCCCCCATCTCCCCCCCCCCCCATCTCCCCCCCTCTCTCCCCTCTCTCTCCCCCCATCCCCCCCCTCTCTCCCCCCATCTCCCCTCCTCTCTCTCCCCCCATCCCCCCCCTCTCTCCCCCCATCCCCCCCCTCTCTCCCCCCATCCCCCCCCTCTCTCCCCCCATCTCCCCCCCTCTCTCTCCCCCCATCCCCCCCCTCTCCCCCCCTCTCCCCCCCTCTCCCCCCCTCTCCCCCCCTCTCTCCCCCCATCCCCCCCATCCCCCCATCTCTCCCCCCCTCTCCCCCCCCTCTCCTCCCCTTCTCTCTCCCCCTCTCCCCCCCTCTCTCCCCCCCCCAACCCCCCATCTCTCCCCCCATCCCCCCACCCTCTCTCCCCCCATCCCCCCCATCTCTCCCCCCCCTCTCTCTCCAACATCTCCCCTCCCCTCTCTCTCCCCCATCTCCCCCCTCGCTCTCCCCCCTCTCCCTCCCCCCCATCCCCCCAACTCCCCCCCCCATCTCCCCCCCTCTCTCCCCCTCTCTCACCCCCCATCCCCCCCCTCACTCCCCCCATCTCCCCTCCTCTCTCTCCCCCCATCCCCCCCCCTCTCTCCCCCCATCCCCCCCCTCTCTCCCCCCCATCCCCCCCCTCTCTCCCCCCATCTCCCCCCCTCTCTCTCCCCCCATCCCCCCCATCTCTCCCCCCCTCTCCCCCCCCTCTCCCCCCCTTCTCTCTCCCCCTCTCCCCCCCTCTCTCCCCCCCCCAACCCCCCATCTCTCCCCCCATCCCCCCACCCTCTCTCCCCCCATCCCCCCCATCTCTCCCCCCCCCTCTCTCTCCAACATCTCCCCTCCCCTCTCTCTCCCCCATCTCCCCCCTCGCTCTCCCCCCCACTCCCTCCCCCCCATCCCCCCATCTCCCCCCCCCCATCTCCCCCCCTCTCTCCCCTCTCTCTCCCCCCATCCCCCCCCTCTCTCCCCCCCATCTCCCCCCCTCTCTCTCCCCCCATCCCCCCCCTCTCTCCCCCCATCCCCCCCCTCTCTCCCCCCATCTCCCCCCATCTCCCCCCCTCTCTCACCCCCCATCCCCCCCCCTCTTTCTCCCTCCATCTCCCCCATCTCCCCCCCCTCTCCTCCCCCCATCTCCCCCCATCCCCCCCCTCTCCCCCCCACCCCCCCCCCTCTCTCCCCATCTCCTACCCCTCTCTCCCCCCCATCCCCCCCCCTCTCTCCCCCCATCCCCCCCCTCTCTCCCCCCATCCCCCCACCCCTCTCCCCCCATCCCCCCACCCTCTCTCCCCCCATCCCCCCACCCTCTCTCCCCCCATCCCCCCCATCTCTCCCCCCCCTCTCTCTCCAACAACTCCCCTCCCCTCTCTCTCCCCCATCTCCCCCCTCTCTCTCCCCCCTCTCCCTCCCCCCCATCCCCCCATCTCCCCCCCCCCATCTCCCCCCCTCTCTCCCACCCTCTCCCCCCCATCCCCCCCCTCACTCCCCCCATCCCCCCCCTCTCCCCCCCCCACCCCACCCTCTCACCCCCCATCTCCCCCCCCCTCTTTCTCCCTCCATCTCCCCCCATCTCCCCCCTCTCTCTCCCCCCATCTCCCCCCCTCTCTCTCTCCCCATCTCCCCCCCTCTCTCTCCCCCCATCTCCCCCCATCCCCCCCCCTCACCCCCCACCCCCCCCCTCTCTCCCCATCTCCTACCTCTCATCTCCCCATCTCCCCCCCCTCTCACCCCCCATCCCCCCCCTCTCCCCCCCATCCCCCCACCCTCTCCCCCCACCCCCCACCCCTCCCCCCCATCCCCCACCCTCACTCCCCCCATCCCCCCCACTCACCCCCCCCTCTCTCTCCCCCCATCTCCCCCCACCCCCCCCCCCCCTCTCCCCCCACCCCCCCCCCCTCTCTCCCCATCTCCTACCTCTCTATCTCCCCATCTCCCCCCCCACACTCCCCATCTCCCCCCCCTCTCTCCCCCCACCCCCCCCCTCTCCCCCCCAACCCCCCCCCCCCCACTCCCCCCCATCCCCCCCCCACTCACCCCCCATCCCCCCCATCTCACCCCCCCCTCTCTCTCCCCCCATCCCCCCACCCCTCTCCCCCCCATCCCCCCACCCTCTCACCCCCATCCCCCCCATCCCCCCCATCACTCCCCCCCCTCACTCTCCCCCCATCTCCCCCCATCCCCCCCCTCACCCCCCACCCCCCCCCCCCTCTCCCCATCTCCTACCACTCTATCTCCCCATCTCCCCCCCCTCTCTCCCCATCTCCCCCCCCTCACACCCCCCACCCCCCCCCACTCTCCCCCCCATCCCCCCCCACTCTCCCCCCATCCCCCCCCCCTCACTCCCCCCATCTCCCCCCTCACTCCCTCCATTCCCCCCCCCCTCTCTCTCTACCCCCCATCCCCCCCCCACCTCTCCCCCCCCTCTCTCCCCCCCCACTCTCTCCCCCCATCTCCCCCCCCCCTCTCACCCCCCCTCACTCCCCCCCTCTCTCCCCCCCCCCTCTCACTCTACCCCCATCTCCCCCCCCCCTCTCTCCCCCCCTCTCTCCCCCCCCCCTCTCTCTCTACCCCCATCTCCCCCCCCCCCTCTCTCCCCCCCTCTCTCCCCCCCCCCTCACTCTCCCCCCATCTCCCCCCCCCTCTCTCCCCCCCTCTCTCCCCCCCTCTCTCCCCCCCCCCCTCTCTCACCCCCCATCTCCCCCCCCTCTCCCCCCCCCCTCTCTCTCCCTCCATCTCCCCCCCCTCTCCCCCCCCCTCTCTCTCACCCCCCCATCTCCCCCCTCTCTCCCCCCATCTCCCCCCCCATCTCTCTCCCCCCATCCCCCCCCCCCTCTCTCCCCCCATCTCCCCCCCTCTCTCTCTACCCCCATCTCCCCCCCCTCTCTCCCCCCCTCTCTCCCCCCCCATCTCCCCCCCTCTCTCTCCCCCCCCCCCCACTCTCTCCCCCCATCTCCCCCCCTCTCTCTCCCCCCCCCTCTCTCTCCCCCCATCTCCCCCCATCTCTCTCGCCCCCCTCTCTCTCCCCCCCTCTCTCTCCCCCCATCTCCCCCCCCCCCCATCTCTCCCCCTCTCTCTCCCCCCATCTCCCCCCCTCTCTCTCTACCCCCATCCCCCCCCCCTCTCTCCCCCCATCTCCCCCCCTCTCTCTCTACCCCCATCTCCCCCCCCCCTCTCTCCCCCCCTCTCTCCCCCCCCATCTCCCCCCCTCTCTCCCCCCCCATCTCCCCCCCTCTCTCTCCCCCCCCCCCTCTCTCCCCCCCCATCTCCCCCCCTCTCTCTCCCCCCCCCCTCTCTCTCCCCCCATCTCCCCCCATCTCTCTCGCCCCCCTCTCTCTCCCCCCCCCTCTCTCTCCCCCCATCTCCCCCCCCCATCTCTCCCCCTCTCTCTCCCCCCCCTCTCTCTCTCCCCCCATCTCCCCCCATCTCTCTCGCCCCCTCTCTCTCGCCCCCCTCTCTCTCCCCCCCCCTCTCTCTCCCCCCATCTCCCCCTCTCTCTCCCCCCCCTCTCTCTCTCCCCCCATCTCCCCCCATCTCTCTCGCCCCCTCTCTCTCGCCCCCCTCTCTCTCCCCCCCCCTCTCTCTCCCCCCATCTCCCCCCCCCCTCTCCCCCCCTCTCTCCCCCCCCCCTCTCTCTCCCCCCATCTCCCCCCCCCTCTCTCTCCCCCCCCTCTCTCTCTCCCCCCATCTCCCCCCATCCCCCCATCTCTCTCGCCCCCCTCTCTCTCCCCCCCCTCTCTCTCTCCCCCCATCTCCCCCCATCCCCCCATCTCTCTCGCCCCCCTCTCTCTCCCCCCCCTCTCTCTCCCCCCATCTCACCACCCCCTCTCTCCAGCCTCTACATTGATCGTGGTGAGTGAGTTGGGGGTGAGTCATCACCATCACCACCATCACCATCATCACCATCACCACCATCACCATCATCACCATCATCACCATCACCACCATCACCATCACCACCACCACCACCATCACCATCACCACCACCATCACCATCACCACCATCACCACCATCACCACCACCATCACCATCATCACCACCATCACCATCACCACCACCATCACCATCACCACCATCACCACCATCACCACCACCATCACCATCATCACCACCATCACCACCACCATCACCATCACCACCATCACCACCATCACCACCATCACCACCATCACCACCATCACCACCATCACCACCACCATCACCACCACCACCACCACCACCATCACCACCACCATCACCACCATCACCATCACCACCATCACCATCACCACCACCATCACCACCACCACCATCACCACCACCACCATCACCACCATCACCACCATCACCACCACCACCATCACCACCACCACCATCACCACCACCACCACCACCATCACCACCACCATCACCATCACCACCATCACCACCATCACCACCACCATCACCACCATCACCATCACCACCATCACCACCATCACCACCATCACCATCACCACCATCACCATCACCACCACCATCACCACCATCACCACCACCACCATCACCACCATCACCACCATCACCATCACCACCATCACCACCAGCACCACCATCAGCCGCCCTCGGGTCTCCTGAGCGGCTATTCCGCATTCAGCACCACGGACAGCGCCAAGCAGCGTAGATCAGAGTGAGGGCGGTGGTGGTGGTGGTGATGGTGGTGATGGTGGTGATGGTGGTGGTGATGGTGGTGGTGATGGTGGTGATGGTGATGGTGGTGATGGTGGTCGTGGTGATGGTGGTCATGGTGATGGTGGTGGTGGTGGTGGTGATGGTGGTGATGGTGGTGATGGTGGTGATGGTGGTGATGGTGATGGTGGTGATGGTGGTGGTGATGGTGGTGATGGTGATGATGGTGATGATGGTGATGGTGGTGATGGTGGTGATGGTGATGGTGGTGATGGTGGTGATGGTGATGGTGGTGATGGTGATGGTGGTGATGGTGGTGATGGTGATGGTGGTGATGGTGATGGTGGTGATGGTGATGGTGGTGATGGTGGTGGTGGTGATGGTGGTGATGGTGATGGTGGTGATGGTGGTGGTGATGGTGGTGATGGTGGTGATGGTGGTGGTGGTGGTGGTGATGGTGGTGATGGTGGTGATGGTGGTGGTGATGGTGGTGATGGTGATGGTGGTGAGAGGGTGGTGAGGGTGGTGGTGAGGGGGTGGTGAGGGTGAGGGGGTGGTGAGGGTGAGGGGGTGGTGAGGGTGGTGGTGAGGGGGTGGTGAGGGTGAGGGGGTGGTGAGGGTGAGAGGGTGGTGAGGATGGTGGTGAGGGGGTGTTGAGGGTGAGGGGGTGGTGAGGGTGGTGGTGAGGGTGGTGGTGAGGGTGGTCGTGAGAGGGTGGTGAGGGGGTTTTGAGGGTGAGGGGTGGTGGTGAGGGATGGTGAGTGTGGTGGTGAGGGGGTGGTGAGAGTGGTGTTGAGGGTGGTGGTGAGGGTGAGAGGGTGAGGGTGAGAGGGTGAGGGTGGTGAGTATTGGTGAGGATGAGAGGGTGACAGGGTGGTGAGGGTGAGTGTGAGTATGGGTGAGTGTGATGGTGAGTGTGAGGTGAGTATGGGTGAGTGTGAGTGTGTAGGTGAGTGTGAGGGTGAGTTTGATGTGAGGGTGAGTGTGAGGGTGAGTTTGAGGTGAGGGTGAGTGTAAGGGTGAGTATGGCTGAATGTGAGTTTGAGGTGAGGGTGAGTATGGGTGAGTGTGAGGGTGAGTATGGGTGAGTATGGGTGAGTATGGGTGAGTGTCGTGTGTGAGATGAGTGGTGAGTGGTAGGGTTAATCACCACCATCATCATAACCACCATCATAGCCACATCCATACAAAGACAAAGCTCCCCCGTGTAGCCTTACCAGACATACGGGGCAAGTGCAGTTATTTAAGAACTCTGACGGCTACCGGCACTGTGACACACACAGAGGGGGTGGGTGGCCAGCACCACGCCCGGCCGCCTTTGTCTCCCCAGTGGCGATGTTCACTACACACCGCACCAGCTATTACTCATTTGAGGCTGAGTCGACCTAGGGGAGGCCCAGGACCGGTTCAGACAATCGTCACCGGTGTTGGCAGTGAGCGGGAATCGAACCCCAGGTTCGTAGCGCAGCGTAGCGCTAACCACTACACCCACCACTCTCTACACACACAGACAGACACACACACTCGTACATAGACACACTAACACACAGACACACACGCATAGACACACACAAAGACACATAGACACACACACATAGACACACACAGACACATACACACACACACACTCACACATAGACACACACACACATAGACACACTCATACATAGACACACACACACAGTGACACACTCACACACATAGACACACTCACACAGTAACACACACACACAGTGACACACACACACAGTGACACACACATTCACTCACACACACATTCACTCACACACTGAGTTATCCGATTTGTCGGGTGTTGACATATTTACACGCATACATCAACATTCACTCACATGCACACACACACACACGTGCACACACACACGCGCACACACACACGCGCACACACACGTGCACACACACACGCGCATACACACGTGCACACACACACGTGCACACACACGTGCACACACACACGCGCACACACACGCACACACACACGTGCACACACACACGCGCACACACACGCACACACACGCACACACAGGCACACACACACGCACGCACACACAGGCACACACACGCACTTGCTAATCCTAGCTGTCGATTCTTGACGTATTAACACGCATACATCAACATTCAATCACACAAAGACACACACACGCGCACACACGCACACACACACACGCACACACACACACACGCACACACGCACACACGCACGCACGCACAGACACTGTGACACACACGCGCACGCACACGCACACACAGTAACACACACACAGTGACACACACACACAGTAACACACACACACACACAGTGCCACGCACACACACACAGTGACACACACAGCGACACACACATAGTGACACACACACACAGTGACACACACAGTGACACACACACACAGTGACACGCACACACACAGTGACACACACACACACACAGTGACACCCACAGTGACACACACACACAGTGACACGCACACACACACAGTGACACACAGTGACACACACACACACAGTTACACACACAGTGACACACACACACAGTGACACACAGTGACACACACAGTGACACACACAGTGACACACACAGTGACACACACACACACAGTGACACACACACACAGTGACACACACAGTGACACACACAGTGACACACACACACAGTGACACACACACAGTGACACACACACACAGTGACACACACACACAGTGACACACACACACAGTGACACACACAGTGACACACACACACAGTGACACACACAGTGACACACACACACAGTGACACGCACAGTGACACACACACACAGTGACACACACACACAGTGACACGCACACACAGTGACACGCACACACACACAGTGACACGCACACACACACAGTGACACACACACACAGTGACACCCACACACACACAGTGACACACACACACAGTGACACACACACACACAGTGACACACACACACAGTGACACGCACACACACAGTGACACGCACACACAGTGACACACACAGTGACACGCACACACAGTGACACACACACACAGTGACACACACACACACACAGTGACACACACACACAGTGACACACACACACACAGTGACACACACACACAGTGACACACACATACAGTGACACGCACACACACAGTGACACACACACAGTGACACACACAGTGACACACACACACACAGTGACACGCACACACAGTGACACACACACACAGTGACACACACAGTGACACGCACACACAGTGACACACACACACAGTGACACGCACACACACAGTGACACGCACACACACACAGTGACACACACAGTGACACGCACACAGTGACACACACAGTGACACGCACACACAGTGACACACACACACACACAGTGACACACACACACAGTGACACACACACACAGTGACACACACACACACACAGTGACACACACACACAGTGACACACACACAGTGACACACACACACACACAGTGACACACACACACAGTGACACACACACACACAGTGACACACACACACAGTGACACACACACACACACACAGTGACACACACACACACAGTGACACACACACACACACAGTGACACACACACACACAGTGACACACACACACACACACAGTGACACACACACACACAGTGACACACACACACAGTGACACACACACACAGTGACACACACACACAGTGACACACACACACAGTGACACACACACACAGTGACACGCACACACACAGTGACACGCACACACACAGTGACACGCACACACAGTGACACACACACACACAGTGACACACACACACACAGTGACACACACACACACACAGTGACACGCACACAGTGACACACACAACACAGTGACACACACACACAGTGACACACACACACAGTGACACACACACACAGTGACACGCACACACAGTGACACACACACACACACAGTGACACACACACACAGTGACACGCACACACACACAGTCACACACACACAGTGACACACACACACACAGTGACACACACATACACAGTGACACACACACACACAGTGACACACACACACACAGTGACACACACACACAGTGACACACACACACACAGTGACACACACACACACACAGTGACACGCACACACACACAGTGACACACACACACAGTGACACACACACACACAGTGACACACACACACAGTGACACACACACACACAGTGACACACACACACAGTGACACACACACACACAGTGACACACACACACAGTGACACACACACACAGTGACACACGCACACTGCATGCTAATGGGCGCGCTGTATGAACAACGCGTATGCTCTCGGAATACTAAATCCGTGCAGACACCGTCAGCTCGCCCCTCACCACTCACTCACCACTCACTCACCACTCACTCACCTAGCCCCTCACCACTCGCTCACCACTCACTCACCACTCACTCACCTAGCCCCTCACCACTCGCTCACCACTCACTCACCACTCAC